>NC_037289.2:398301-701331 GCF_000002775.5 Populus trichocarpa | reverse complement strand
GCTTATTTAATAGGATCATTTTATATTTTGTTAATTTTATTGTAGAGTTATAATTTGTTATAAATGTGTAGAAATTTGAATTTATGTAGATATATAATTGATAATGAATTATGAGAACTATTAAAATAGATTGAATAAAATTGAGCTAAACCAATATTTTTGAAAATTTATTTAGTTAATATAGTTAATTAATAAATGTTGTCATCATTATATATTTAAATAGATTTGATATAAATAATGGATGGATCGAGATTTACCCCAGGGGTTGAAGATGATGGATTATTGTAATGGGGTTTAAGGTTTTATTAATTATACATTATCTAGCTTGAGAAATATTAGTAGATGCGGTATTAAATGTCCATGTAAGAGGTGTAAGAATAAAAAAATCGATTTAGATGTTGTAACGATTCATGTTCTATAAAAAGAGTTCATAGAGAAATACTTGTGTTGGTATGCACACGGAGAACCATAGGTTTCTTAACATATCGTGGTAGAGAGGATGATTAAGTCAACTTTTAGTGTTAGCAACATGTATGGAGTTGTAGATGACAATAGTAATCCTTATAGGGATTTGATTATGTATGCAATGAGAATGAATCAAGGTTATGTTGATCAATGTTCAACAATAGATAAAGAACCTAATGCAGACGCAACCAAGTTTTTTTATTTTTTAAAAGATTTTGGCTAACTATTATGGAATGGTTGCATAAATCCATGAGTCCATCGGTAAAAAACTTACCGACGGAATGTGAGTGTAAATATTGACAGGAATTTCTGTAGATAAAACTGTAAAATCTGGTAGTGGACACTTCAACATCTAACTCCACCTTCAAAAAACTCATGCGTAAATCATAATACATGTCAAACATTAATTAATCAATATTAATTTAAATTAATATATAAACCAAATTAAATCTAAGAATTTGTTCATACACCATTACCATAGAATCTTTTGCCAAAAGATATGGTAATTAGACCATTAGTCTTGGGGTTGGTTACAATTTAGCCCTTATAGTTATTCCTAAAATATTTTATAGTAGCTTTGCCTTACCTCCTGTACACAACATTAAATATTCTCTAACTCTTTTAACAAATGCATGTGGGAAAAGAAAACTTCACCACCTAAACCCTCTGGTGGCTCAGATGTTAAAAAATCCCATTATCTATTTTGTAGGTCACATATCCCTATCTTTTCAAGTGCGCCTTTGAGCCCTCACCTCATGGATAGTGCGTTTTGCAACCCTACATCTTTTTGAGTGCGCCTTCGAGCCCTCACCTCATGGGTAGTGCGTTTTCAACCCTACCTCTTTTTGAGTGCGTCTTTAAGCCCTCACCCCTTAGGTAGTGCGTTTTCTAACCCTGCCTCCTTGTGAGTGCGCCTTCAAGCCCTCACCTCATGGATAGTGCGTTTTCTAACCCTACCTCCTTTTGAGTGCTCCTTCGAGCCCTCACCTCATGGGTAGTATGTTTTCTAACACTGCCTCTTTTGAGTGCGCCTTAGAGCCCTCGACCACCTTAGGTAGTGCGTTTTCTAACCTTACCTCTTTTTAAGTGCGCCTTAGAGCCCTCGACCACTTTGGATAGTGCGTTTTCTAACCCTACCTCCTTTCGAGTGCGCCTTTGAGCCCTCACCTCTTAGGTAGTGTGTTTTCTAACCCTACCTCCTATCAAGTACGTTTTTCAGCCTTCATTCCCTTTTGAGTACTATCTCTTTTCGAACGCTCTATTGAGCTTCCATCGCTTGAATAGTGCGTCTTTGAGCCCTATCATGTCGTCTCTTCAAGACATTTCATTTTTTCACCTAGGCAGGTCACCCATCATAATCATACCTACATTTCATTTTTTCACCTAGGCAGGTCACCCATCATAATCATACCTCTTTGAAAACTCTTTTCATCTTTCATTTGGGCTGGTTGCCCATTATAATGAAACCATCTTGACAAATCTTCGCATTTCTCACCACTTTAAAAAATCTCCACATTTTTCACCACTTTGAAAACTCTTTTCACTTTTCACCTGGACAGGTCACCCAATACAACAAGACCACTTTGAAAAATCTTTGTATTTTTCACCACTTTAAAAAATCTTTGTATTTTTCACTCTTCACGTGGGCAGGTCACCCATTACAATAAGACCACTTTGAAAAATCTTCGTATTTTTCACCACTTTGAAAAATTTTTGCAACCTTCAAAACCTTTCATCTGGGCAGGTCGCCCATTACAACAAGACCACTTTGAAAAATCTCTGCATTTTTCACCATTTTGAAAAAAAATCTTTGAAAAATCTTTGCATTTTTCACCTGGGTAGGTCACCTATTACAATAAGACCACCTCAAAAAAACCTTTTTTCAATTTTCTCTGGGTAGGTCACCCATGACAATTCGACCACTTCAAAATCTCTGAATTTTCAAAAGAAAAATCTTCCAGTTTTTACTCTGAGTGCACTTTCTAGTGCTCAAAAGGATTCATCATTTCTAAATATGACGAGTCAATTATCTCCCATCCTTATTTTTCTTTACAACGCTTATTATCTAAAGTCTCTTACGAGACTTTCTATCGCAAACATTGTAAAGAGGGGGCAACTGTCATAACTCAATTCTGGGTTATTCCCCAAAATTCATTTTTTTCAAAATAAAAATATATATAAAAAAATAAAGGCTGGCAAGGTGGAGAAAGCAGGCCGGGGAATCAAGCTGCAATTTTTTTGGAGGAAATTCAAGACCTAATTGTACCCCATTATACCCAAAATGGAGAAAAAAATGCAAATTCAAGGTCAAATTAAATGATTATTGGACAAATTTTCATAAAAATTAAGTCCAAGGACATAATTAAATTTTTAATAGGCCAATTTGATTTAATCATGGGTCAAATTGAATTTTAATTATGTTTAAGAATTAATTTAGGTCCAATTAAAGGATTTAATTAAGTGCAAGGACTTAATTATACTTTAAATGGGTCAAATTAATTTTATTTGGGGCTTAATTGGTGAAAAATTAAGTTTGGGAGCCTAATTTGGGCTTAATTGAGAATATTGGAATTTTAAGAGACCAAATTTAATTTTTACCAAGTTCAATGATTGAAATTAGGGGCCAAATTGCAAGAAAATTAAAGTTTTGGGTCAATTAGGGGTTAAATTGAAGAAATTGACAGCCAAGGACCAATCTGCAAAAGGCGCCAGAATTTAGGGGCTTAATTGACAAAAACCGGGGGTGAAATTGAAGAAATTAAAAGTCTAACAGTCAATTAGGGGTTAAATTGACGAAATTCGTAACTTCAGGGTTCCAATTGAAGTTCATCAGGGACTTAATTGCATTAAATCAAAAGATTATGGACAATTAGGGGCTCAATTGAAAGAAATTAAAAGATGAAGGACTACATTGAAAATCAGTTAAAATCCCTAATTCAATCCAAAACAACGCCGTTTTACATTAAAAAAAAAAGAGGACCAGACGACGCGTCGTCTGGTCACTGTTCATTATCTTTTGCATTTTTTTCCAAAAAAACTGGTTCAGTCACCTAATTTGCAGGTGCATTTAATGCACCTAACGTCCACCAAATTTGCCAAACCTTGCATGAAATTGATTACCAGACATCCCTCTACGTCTGGGTATGGTCGTCACTGGCTCACTATCAAATAAACGGACGTGGCACCACCCCAAAGAGGCCAACTCAGGCAGCCTGCAGCTGCAGATTTGAGCCAATGGTTGGGATCCTTCCCATTTGAATCAAGGGCTGCAATTTTTCTCCAGTATAGACAAGATTGCCCTCTTCCACCGCCTATAAATAGAGGTGGATTTGATGGCCTGAAGGAGGAGAAAATCGGGTCCAAAATAAGCCAAAAAAATCAGCTTCTCCCATGTTTTTCTTCCAGCCAACGTTCTCTCTTCTCTCCCCCCCCGTTGCTTCTTCAGCCCTGAAGACCCCACAAAAACATTCCTTCTCCACCAACAGACGGCTGCTCAACCTCTCCACGAACACAAATCCTCACCGGCGATAGCGGCAGCAACTGCGAGGTTCTCCTTCTCCCCGCTGCAGATTTTCTTCTACTACTTCTTCTTCTTTCTTCCTCTGTCATTGAACACCCCACAGAAACCTTTCTCCTGCACCAACAGATGGTTCTCCAGTGGTAGAGAAGCCACTGCGTCTCTCTCCTCTCCTTCCTCTCCTCCTTCTCCCCTCTAGAGATTTCTTCCTTTTCTTCCTCTTCCAGCTGCAGCCGCTCCAGCCAACACCACCACCGTTTTCACCGCCGACTTCAGGTCATCCTCCCCGCCAGCCAGCCATCACCACCACACCAGGTGGTCCGCCTCCCTTGCTTCGCCTTCGTCTCCCCGTTCCACTGTTCATGCATGAACAATGGATGGAATATATATATATATATATTCAAAAATCCTTAAAAAAAATTTGTGATTTTTAAAAATATTTTTCCAACAATTTTTCATAATATTGGGTTGTATATTTGCACTATAAAATACAAATTCGGTATTAAAATACCCTGTTTTCTTCAAAATATTTCAAAAAAAAATTCAAAACATTTTCAAAAAGGAAAAATATTTTGTTGCATACGGCCAAACCCTGAAATTTTTTCAAGCATATTTTTCATAAAAAAAAACAACAAAAATTGCATCTTTTTCATGTTTAAAAAAAATTCAAAAATGGATATCGTAACCAGTTTATGATTATCCATTAGGATTTGGCCAACATGTCAAAAATCTTTTTTTCAAATTTTTTTTAGGATCCAGATGTAGACTTTAATATTTGTGGGTTTTAAAATTACACGATAAAGAATACCCTCAGGTATTAAAGATACAAGGTGTAGAAGTACGATGCTAAAATTCAGACTTTAGAACGGTTAGGATTTAACCCAATAAGGTAGAGACTCTCTCATGAAGAGAGATCTGCCTTGAGCCTTAGAAAAGACCAACAAATAGAAACCTGACTTAGAAAAAACAATCAAACAACAATGCAGCTTACCTTAGGTAGGGTGTACTGGGGGTGATTCGTCTTCCTCTTGCACAAGAAGTCCCTTACCCAGAATCTTGCAAACCATAGGTTCCTAGTAACCAAAATACTAGGTGGCGACTCCTAAACAGTAATCATAATTTTATGATAAAATCCAAAAACCCTTCCAACACACAACACCTCACACAGGAGGCACGATAAAAAGCAATCGCCGCCGCCAGACGATGTCGCCCCCGCGACAGTTTACACAACAAGTTGGAGGACCTCATATCTAATTACTACTATTTAGTCCCAAACACACCAAAAAAACTCTATTAACTAAGCCAGAGGCGAGCAGTTAGATGTCTCAATTTTGTTTTTGGTTGTGCGAGTGTGGTTGTTGTTGCTTTTCAAATAACTTTTCGTGCTGAAATGTATCAAAATGATATATTTTTTATTTTTTAAAAAAATCATTTTTGAGATTAGCACGTTAAAACGATTCAAAACAAACAAAAAAATTAATTTTTTTTGGGAACGCGGTTTGCAACGCATTCCCAAACGATAATATGTGATATTAGCCTCTCTTTTAAGAAGTATTATGGACGGTAAGCACCCCTCACACAACTCACTTCATGCATCTATTGAATGCAACTCCGGTCCCATGTTTGAATCAGGTGGTTTAGGGTGTTTTTAGGGTTGCGGTGAAATCAACTTTTTATTAAATTTTAAATTTTTTTGTTTAATTTTTTTGAATTGTTTTGATGTGTTGATGTTAAAATAATATTAAAAAAATTATTATTTTAGTGTATTTGTAAACAAAAAAAAAACAACGACTTTCACTATCACACTTCCAATAAACTAATGAAAATAATTGTGAGGGCCAAGATCAAATTAACTGCCCGAAAAATCACAATTTATTTTAATTATATTAAAAAAGTTATGTTAAAAATTAATTTTTAACGTTAAAAATAAGAGTTTATTTTTTATTTGACTTTAAATATGTTTACTAACAATGTTTTAAATAAATTTTTCGTCAAATAGAATCAACATTACAGAATTACGTTTAGTTAATCGTGTAATTTAAAATAAAGATAAATTTAACATAAAACATTTTTTTTGGCAAGCATAACATATATTTCTTTCTTAAATTGATGATGTTGATAATATATTGGGAATCTTGACCGACTTCACAAGTCTACGGAGAAATTTAAGCATCAATGGACAATAACTTAGGTCTCTTTTGGTAAGTGTAACAGTCCGGCAGCGCCAAAGGAGCATGATCAAAGTTGAGGCCGGGGGAAGAAATGAAGGAGGAGGCGTGTGGGAGAAGACTTACCTGTAGCAAAGAAATTAAGTGAGCAAGTGTATGGTCAAGATCGGACAGTAAGCACTTACGTGGAGGGCTGAGATGAAGAGGCTCCTGCGGCTGACAGCTGGCAAGGGAGTAAGTTCAAAGAAAAACGGCACCGTTTGGGAGAAGAACAGAAGTCCAAATACGGCACAGTTTGGGAGAAGAAAAAAGAGTCCAAATACAACACTGATAAGTAAAACAGCTGTCAATTCTATCTATTATCCTTAATTCTCAATTAACCGAGAGTGACAATAAAAGGGAGAGGGAGGGGCAGCAGATAGGCAGGAAATTGCTTTGAAGCAAATCTCATTCACCCAGGAGGCCCGAGCTACCTCGAAGCTGCCCAGAAATCTAGATTAGGGTTTATCAATTTAGCATCGTTCTTTCTATTTAGTTTCTTTAAGTTAATTGTCTTCAACTTGTTATTTCAATTTTTCCCACTTACCTGTAAGCTCAGGTTAAAGAAAAGCTATAATAAGAATTCCAGTATTTTTTTTCTGTTAAAACTACCAAGACCATTACAAGTGGTATCAGAGCCACGATTCTCGGATGGCGGAAGGAACAAGAGTTTCGCAGCTGATAGAAACTGTGTCAGGGATGAAACAACAACAGGAGTTACAGCAACAAAACCAGCAGAATCAGCAGAAAATATTGGAAGACATAGTGCAGCAGTTGAGAAATATGTCTACCAGGATGGATCATATGACTAAGGCCCAAGGGAAAAGGCCCATGGGCTCCCCTCCTAATTCCCCCACCGGGGCAGTGACTGGAAATCCAAGGCATGAAATAGTACCACAGGAAGGAATTCAACAGGTTCAGCTCAAGTCAATCCGATTAGAATTTCCCCGGTTTAATGGAGATGATCCTATTGGTTGGGTATACAAGGCCAATCAATTCTTTAACTTTCACAACACCCCAGCTTAACACAGGCTGTTTATTGCCAGTTTTCACATGGAAGGAAAGGCCATAACATGGTATCAAGAACTAGAGGAGACCGGAATTCTCACCAGTTGGGAGGCCTTCGTTAAAGCCCTCCAAGTTCGTTTCGGAACATCATCTTATGATGACCCCATGGAAGCCCTCATAAGTATCAAACAAACATCAACAGTAGAGCTCTACAAAACCCAATTCGAGATGCTTTCGAACCGAGTCAGAGGACTATCCGACTCTCACAGGCTCAGCTGTTTCCTAGGAGGATTGAAGGAGGAGATAAGAATGGGAGTCAGAATGCTGAACCCCCAGAATTTAGTGTCTGCTTATGGACTAGCAAGGATGCAGGAGGAAAATCTGAAAATTATGAGGAAATCTTGGAGGCCCAGTGCTATGGGGTTTCAAGGCCGAAACCCAACACCAATTCAGCCCAGGGCTGAAAATAAACCAATTCAGATACAGAGACTCACTCCAGCACAGATGAAGGAAAAAAGAGACAAGGGGCTTTGCTTTAAATGTGACAGTAAATGGGGACCTGGCCATAGGTGTGGAGGACCAAGGATATTCTTGATAGAAGAAGTAGATGAGGAGGTGGAGGAGAAAAATTGTGCCCCTGAAGATCTGATTGAATTGATAGAAGAAGGAGGGAATCGGCATATCCCTTCATGCAATCATAGGAAGTCCAAATCCTAAAACTATGAGAGTGGAAGTTAAGCTGAGTGGCCATAACTTTGTGGCCCTAATTGATACAGGAAGTACACATAATTTCATACATCCCAGGGTAGCAAGAAGGGTGGGGATGAAAGTCTTAAAACACAAGCCTATTGGGGTGAATATTGCAGATGGTTCCCGGCTGTGGAGTGAGGGAAGCTGCCCAGATATCAAACTGACGATTCAAGGAGATCAGTTTGTCACCCGGGCTTATGTAATTCCGCTGGGAGGATGCGATATGGTATTAGGAATTCAGTGGCTCAAAAGTCTAGGGCCCATTCTGTGGGACTTCTCAGCCTTAAAAATGGAATTCCAAAAGGAGGGAAGGAAGGTCCTGATCTGTGGAATGGGAGTGGAGAAATCAGAAGTCGACTGCACCCCAACCTTTTTACAAGAATTGAGAAGAGTCGAGGAAGGCCTGATTCTGCAAATCTGGGAGCTGGGATCAGCTCAGAATGAAATTCCAGAACAGATTGAGAATCTGTTGCTAGAATTCGTGGAAGTTTTTCAAGAGCCAAAAGGAATTCCACCTAGCAGATCACATGATCACTCTATAGTATTGAAGGAGGACACCTCCCCAATCAGTGTACGTCCTTACAGGTACCCCTATTACCAAAAATCTGAGATGGAAAAGCTTATTAAAGAGTTATTGGCAATGGGTACCATAAGACCCAGCCAAAGCCCTTTTTCATCGCCAGTCCTACTAGTTAGGAAGGCTGATGGGTCGTGGAGAATGTGTGTGGACTATCGTGCCCTCAACAAGGAAATTGTGAAAGACAAGTTTCCCATACCAGTTGTAGAAGAGCTACTAGACGAACTTCATGGTTCTCAGATTTTTTCCAAACTAGACCTGCGGTCAGGCTTTCACCAGATCAGAATGAAGGAAGAAGATGTCCCCAAAATAGCCTTTAGGACTCATGAAGGGCACTATGAATTTTCGGTGATGCCTTTCGGCCTCACAAATGCCCCTTCCACTTTTCAAGGTTTGATGAATGACATTTTTCGACCCTATCTCAGAAAATTTGTGCTGGTTTTCTTCGACGACATTTTAGTCTACAGTCACAATGTGGAAGAGCATGAGAGACATCTTAGGATGGTATTTGAGACTCTGGTACAACATAAGTTATTTGCCAAATAGTCCAAATGTAAATTTGCAAGCAGAGAAATTGAATATTTGGGGCATATCGTATCAGATCAGGGAGTACATGCTGACCCCAGCAAGGTGGAGTCAATGATCAAGTGGCCTAGACCAAACACACTCAAATCATTAAGGGGTTTTTTAGGTTTGACAGGCTACTACCGCAGATTCATCCGGGGTTATGGGGCGATTGCTGGTCCCTTAACTAGACTATTGAAGAAAGGGGCTTTCAAATGGGATACAGAAGCAGATCAAGCCTTTGAAAAATTAAAACAGGCCGTATCAACCCCCCCAGTCCTGGCACTACCAGATTTCAACCAAAGTTTTGTAGTAGAGTGTGATGCCTCAGGTATAGGACTCGGTGTTGTGCTAATGCAAGGAGGCAGACCCATTTCTTATTTCAGCAAGAGTCTGAAGGGAAGGGAACTAACACTATCCACCTATAAGAAGGAGTTCTTAGCCCTAGTCACTGCGGTTCAGAAGTGGAGGCCTTACCTTTTGGGCCAAGCCTTTAAAGTTAAAACGGACCAACAGAGCCTCAAGTATTTATTGGAGCAGCGGGTTGGAACACCCACACAGCAGAAATGGTTATCCAAATTGATTGGGTATGACTTCGTGGTCGAGTTTCAAGCAGGAAAGGAGAACCTAGTAGCTGACGCACTCTCTAGACAGGAGGACACCACAGAAAAAGGTACACTATGGGCTATCTCTACTCCAATTGTTAACTGGGCTGATCAGTTAAAAGATAGCTATAAAACTGATCCAGAAATTCAAGACCTCATGCAACAACTAGACCAAGAAACCATAGGCTCCTTGAAATACCATTTTAGGGGAGGGATACTATACTACAAACAGAGAGTCTACATAAGTCAATCCAGCCCTATAAAAACAGCCATCCTAAACTATATACATGATAGCCCATCATCGGGACACACGGGCCTTGAGAGAACACTAAAAAGGGCAAGGAGAGATTTCTTTTGGGTAGGAATGAAATCAGACATACAAACTTATATCAAACAGTGTGAGGTCTGCCAGAGAGCAAAAGGAGAAAACACAAAACCCTCAGGACTCTTACAGCCTTTACCTATACCCACCAGACCATGGTCATCCATATCTATGGATTTTATAGAGGGGCTACCAAAATCTAATCAATACGTGTCCCACCCTTACAGCGCGACAAAAATCACCAATCTGTTCTCACAGAATGTAATGAAACTGCATGGACTACCAGACAACATAGTATCAGACAGGGATCCTACCTTCACTAGCAATTTTTGGGGAGAGTTATTCCAAAGCCAGGGGGTTGATCTCAACAGCCTACCACCCCCAAACCGACGGTCAGACAGAGGCAACTAACAAAACACTGGAAGGGTATTTGAGATGCTATGTAGGAGATAACCCGAAGGATTGGTCCAATTGGCTGACCATGGCCGAATATTGTTACAATACCAGCTACCACACATCCCTCAAATCTACCCCATTCGAAGCAATTTACTGTTACCCACCCCCAAGCCTCACAGATTATATTCCCGGGTCAACAAAAAATCACGCAGCAGAGGAACAATTACAACACAGGACAGAACAAATTGCAGAAATTAAACACAACTTAGCTCAAGCTCAGGAAAGACAAAAGAGACAAGCAGATAAAGGCAGAAAAGAGACCCAGTTCAAAGAAGGGGATGGGTTTACCTCCGACTCCAGCCATTCAGACAGTCCAGCATGCCAAAAAATAAAAATGGGAAGTTAGCATATAAATACTTCGGGCCATTCAAAATCCTAAAAAAGGTGGGAGAAGTGGCTTACCAGTTAGATCTTCCCAAGGATGCCCGAATCCACAGCACGTTCCATGTCTCGCTGCTGAAGAAATGGGTGGGGAAAGGAACCATTCCTGAACCGAAGCTACCCACTCTTGAACCCAAGAGGAGTACTCAGCCAGAACCAGCAGAGATACTTGACCGAAGGAGCCAAGTCTCAAGGAGGAAGACAAGGGAAGAAGTACTGTTAAGATGGGAAGGACAGCCCAAAGAAGACGTCGTTTGGGTCGATGAAGAGTGGTTAAAAGGTTCCTACCCTCACCTTGAGGGCAAGGTTTTTTAAGGGGGAGAGAGTTGTAACAGTCCAGCAGCGCCAAAGGAGCATGATCAAAGTTGAGGCCGGGGGAAGAAATGAAGGAGGAGGCGTGTGGGAGAAGACTTACCTGCAGCAAAGAAATTAAGTGAGCAAGTGTATGGTCAAGATCGGACAGTAAGCACTTACGTGGAGGGCTGAGATGAAGAGGCTCCTGCGGCTGACAGCTGGCAAGGGAGTAAGTTCAAAGAAAAACGGCACCGTTTGGGAGAAGAACAGAAGTCCAAATACGGCACAGTTTGGGAGAAGAAAAAAGAGTCCAAATACAACACTGATAAGTAAAACAGCTGTCAATTCTATCTATTATCCTTAATTCTCAATTAACCGAGAGTGACAATAAAAGGGAGAGGGAGGGGCAGCAGATAGGCAGGAAATTGCTTTGAAGCAAATCTCATTCACCCAGGAGGCCCGGGCTACCTCGAAGCTGCCCAGAAATCTAGATTAGGGTTTATCAATTTAGCATCGTTCTTTCTATTTAGTTTCTTTAAGTTAATTGTCTTCAACTTGTTATTTCAATTTTTCCCACTTACCTGTAAGCTCAGGTTAAAGAAAAGCTATAATAAGAATTCCAGTATTTTTTTTCCGTTAAAACTACCAAGACCATTACAGTAAGTCACTATCTTTCCTGTAATCATGGCTGTAAGGTTTGGTTTCAGCCATGAAAAGATGATTGATAACAACTTAACAAGTTCAGCATGTTGCTTGAATTGTCAGAGATAAATTATGATTATTTGCTTACAGAAATTATAGTGCTTTAGAATTCACAGATAATTAATGGGTTTTTGTTTTTATTTTTATTTATGTCAAATAATATGCAGTTCAAGAGTGCCTGGGCATGCATTTCTTCAATCACAGAATATATCAGAGTATAAAATTAACGGAACATGTTATCGGGTTTCTTAATAATGTTTACCCTCTCATTTCCTTCTAATACTAATTTGCAGCAGCAAGTGGAATGCGTGTCCAAAAATGTTTCTTATTGACACTCTTGTTCAGCTGTGACCAATAATTGAGATCGAATATCATCTGGCATTCAATCAATAGAGAACTATTCCACCAAACCTTTAGGTCTCTTTTGGTAAGTCACTATCTTTCCTGTAATCATGGTCGTAAGGTTTGGTTTCAGCCATGAAAAGATGATTGATAACAACTTGACCAAGTGCTGCATGTTGCTTGAAATGTCAAAACTTAACCAAGTGCTGCATTTTGCTTGAAATGTCAAAGATAAATTATGATTATTTGCTTACAGAAATTTTATTTCTTCCACCAAATTAATTAGCAACAATTGATGATGTTGATAATATATTGAGAATCTTGACTTCACAAGTCTACGAAGAAAAAGAAGTGCAAGTACTGGATGGTGAAGATGTCGGCAAATCACTTCATTCCATGAAAAAGGTTAAGGAATAAATTTTTTTATTCCACAAGATCAAAACAATTGTACACATGACTTTCCATGCATGTCTATATATGAAGAAAAAGCAAAGTAGTTTACACAACAAGTTGGAGGACCTCCTATCTAATTACTACTATTTAGTCCCATACACACCAAAAAAACTCTATTAACTAAGCCAGAGGCGAGCAGTTAGATGTCTCAATTTTGTTTTTGGTTGTGTGAGTGTGGTTGTTGTTGCTTTTCAAATAACTTTTCGTGCTGAAATGTATCAAAATGATATATTTTTTATTTTTAAAAAAATTTATTTTTGAGATTAGCACGTCAAAACGATTCAAAACAAACAAAAAAATTAATTTTTTTTGGGAACGCGGTTTGCAACGCATTCCCAAACGGTAATATGTGATATTAGCCTCTCTTTTAAGAAGTATTATGGACGGTGAGCACCCCTCACACAACTCACTTCATGCATCTATTGAATGCAACTCCGGTCCCATGTTTGAATCAGGTGGTTTAGGGTGTTTTAGGGTTGCGGTGAAATCAACTTTTTATTAAATTTTAAATTTTTTTGAATTGTTTTGATGCGTTGATGTTAAAATAATATTAAAAAAATTATTATTTTAGTGTATTTGTAAACAAAAAAAAAACGACTACTTTCACTATCACACTTCCAATAAACTAATGAAAATAATTGTGAGGGCCAAGATCAAATTAACTGCCCGAAAAATCACAATTTATTTTAATTATATTAAAAAAGTTATGTTAAAAATTAATTTTTAACGTTAAAAATAAGAGGAGTTTATTTTTTATTTGACTTTAAATATGTTTACTAACAATGTTTTAAATAAATTTTTCGTCAAATAGAATCAACATTACAGAATTACGTTTAGTTAATCGTGTAATTTAAAATAAAGATAAATTTAACATAAAACATTTTTTTTGGCAAGCATAACAGATATTTCTTTCTTAAATTGATGATGTTGATAATATATTGGGAATCTTGACCGACTTCGCAAGTCTACGGAGAAATTTAAGCATCAATGGACAATAACTTAGGTCTCTTTTGGTAAGTCACTATCTTTCCTGTAATCATGGCTGTAAGGTTTGGTTTCAGCCATGAAAAGATGATTGATAACAACTTAACAAGTTCAGCATGTTGCTTGAATTGTCAGAGATAAATTATGATTATTTGCTTACAGAAATTATAGTGCTTTAGAATTCACAGATAATTAATGGGTTTTTGTTTTTATTTTTATTTATGTCAAATAATATGCAGTTCAAGAGTGCCTGGGCATGCATTTCTTCAATCACAGAATATATCAGAGTATAAAATTAACGGAACATGTTATCGGGTTTCTTAATAATGTTTACCCTCTCATTTCCTTCTAATACTAATTTGCAGCAGCAAGTGGAATGCGTGTCCAAAAATGTTTCTTATTGACACTCTTGTTCAGCTGTGACCAATAATTGAGATCGAATATCATCTGGCATTCAATCAATAGAGAACTATTCCACCAAACCTTTAGGTCTCTTTTGGTAAGTCACTATCTTTCCTGTAATCATGGTCGTAAGGTTTGGTTTCAGCCATGAAAAGATGATTGATAACAACTTGACCAAGTGCTGCATGTTGCTTGAAATGTCAAAACTTAACCAAGTGCTGCATTTTGCTTGAAATGTCAAAGATAAATTATGATTATTTGCTTACAGAAATTTTATTTCTTCCACCAAATTAATTAGCAACAATTGATGATGTTGATAATATATTGAGAATCTTGACTTCACAAGTCTACGAAGAAAAAGAAGTGCAAGTACTGGATGGTGAAGATGTCGGCAAATCACTTCATTCCATGAAAAAGGTTAAGGAATAAATTTTTTTATTCCACAAGATCAAAACAATTGTACACATGACTTTCCATGCATGTCTATATATGAAGAAAAAGCAAAGTAGTTTACACAACAAGTTGGAGGACCTCCTATCTAATTACTACTATTTAGTCCCAAACACACCAAAAAAACTCTATTAACTAAGCCAGAGGCGAGCAGTTAGATGTCTCAATTTTGTTTTTGGTTGTGCGAGTGTGGTTGTTGTTGCTTTTCAAATAACTTTTCGTGCTGAAATGTATCAAAATGATATATTTTTTATTTTTTTAAAAATTCATTTTTGAGATTAGCACGTCAAAACGATCCAAAACAAACAAAAAAATTAATTTTTTTTGGGAACGCGGTTTGCAACGCATTCCCAAACGGTAATATGTGATATTAGCCTCTCTTTTAAGAAGTATCATGGACGGTGAGCACCCCTCACACAACTCACTTCATGCATCTATTGAATGCAACTCCGGTCCCATGTTTGAATCAGGTGGTTTATGGTGTTTTTAGGGTTGCGGTGAAATCAACTTTTTATTAAATTTTAAATTTTTTTGTTTAATTTTTTTGAATTGTTTTGATGTGTTGATGTTAAAATAATATTAAAAAAATTATTAATTTAGTGTATTTGTAAACAAAAAACAAAACAACGACTTTCACTATCACACTTCCAATAAACTAATGAAAATAATTGTGAGGGCCAAGATTAAATTAACTGCCCGAAAAATCACAATTTATTTTAATTATATTAAAAAAGTTATGTTAAAAATTAATTTTTAACGTTAAAAATAAGAGGAGTTTATTTTTTATTTGACTTTAAATATTTTATTAACCATGTTTTAAATAATTTTTTCGTCAAATAGAATCAACATTACAGAATTATGTTTAGTTAATCGTGTAATTTAAAATAAAGATAAATTTAACAGAAAACATTTTTTTTGGCAAGCCATTGATATTGTCTTTTGTTTTCATTTTATTGGCCCACACGGTGTCTATTATAATCCATGGGTGCCTGGGCATGCATTTCTTCAATCATAGAATATATCAGAGTAAAAATAAAATTAACGGATCATGTTATCGGGTTTCTTAATAATGTTTACCCTCTCATTTCCTTCTAATACTAATTTGCAGCAGCAAGTGGAATGCGTGTCCAAAAATGTTTCTTATTGACAGTACTCTTGTTCAGCTGTGACCAATAATTGAGATCAAATATCAGCTGACATTCAATCAACAGAGAACTAATCCAGCAAACATTCAATCAACAGTCGAAATTTTATTTCTTCCACCAAATTAATTAGCAACAATTGATGATGTTGATAATATATTGAGAATCTTGACTTCCTTCACAAGTCTACGAAGAAAAAGAAGTGCTGGCGGATGGTGAAGCTACTGGGAAATCACTTCATTCCATGAAAAAGGTTAAGGAATAAATTTTTGTATTCCACAAGATCAAATCAATTGTTCAGAAGACATGACTTTCCAAGTCTATATATGAAGAAAAAGCAAAGTAGTTTACGCAACAAGTTGGAGGAATTGACTAGTGACAGACACAGTGATTGTGGAGCCTTAGTCTTGTTTTAGATTTTATAAAATTATATTTGTTTATAAATTATTAAAACTTATGTTGAATTACCGACTTAGGTGTTTTGTAATGAAATAAATAATAGCTTATTCAACAAGTCTGTTTTATATTTTATCAATTTTATTGTCGAGTTGTAATTTTCGTAAATTAATGTGTATAAATTTGTATGTACATAGATAATTGATAATGAATATTTAAGAGAAGTTTGAAAGTAAGTTGGATAATCTTAAGTTAAACCGATATTTTTACAAATTTATTTACTTAATGTAGTTAATTAATACATGTTGTCATCATTATTTGATATAGGTTTCACAACGTAGAGGCGGTGTCCCTTCATAGTAGTATCAATTTACCCGCAAGTATGAGGCATATTGAAAGGACGACCTTTCAATGTAAGTTTGTTTTGATTTGAGTTGATTTGTGTTTAACAATTTATGAACAACTAATATTTCATTAATTTTATTGATTTTCAGGTTCATAAACATTGAGGGCGCCCGAGTAATAACATCTGTGTTTAAATCGTCGATGAAAATTCTATTGTTATCCGAGTAATAACAAGGAGGATGAGAAAATTTTTCAATACTCAACTCAACTCTTTCTAGCTCTATCTGTTTATTTCTCTTTATTTTTGTATGTCACTCAGCTTTTATTAATACCCTCTATTTATAGCTAATATGAAAGACAATCATTTTAGTTAATTATAGCAACTACTCCTCACACCGTATTTAATATTCAGCAACCACTTCACTATACAGCCATATTTGACATGACCAACAGCCAGTTTGTGTCCATACATGACACAAATCAATTGTTCAGAACACATGCCTTTGCATTTCTATATATAAAAGCAAAGTAGTTTACACACCAAGTTGGAGGCATTAACTGTCACTGACAGTGATTGTGGAGCCCTAGACTTGATGCATCTATTGGATCCTCATAAATAAGAAAAAAGACAACCACTCACATTGACTTGGTGCATCTAGTGGAACCTAATATGTCAAAAAATAAAATAATGAATTCTCTTAATCATAAATTCACATATGGCTTTTTTAGTATTGTTAGTATTGTAGTTTAATCACAAATCCACGTAGTAAAATTTTTTCATTTTTACTATGTGTCAACGTCAATTGATTGTATGAAGAGAGCCAAAGTGTACAGTATTCACAGTCCCAAATACACATAACACTGCTTAGTTCTCGCTACTATGCTCATTAACATTAACTATTTATTGAAAAGTTGATTTAAATTGAACAGAATTTATATGTCAAACGTAGTATAATTTATATATATATATATATATATATATATATATATAAATTAGAGTTGATCTTAGTTAATTTGGTGATCTAATAAAAAATCATGTCATGAGCCTTATCAATGGTTAACTCCGAGCCCAGTCTAATAAGGGTTGTTTGGAAAAAAATTATGGAAGACCACCGATATGCATACGGAGTTGTGGTAGCTATTTTTCAAAAGCACAACATCTTTAAGCATAAACCAAGGTTATCAATATCGTTTTGATATGTGTTTTGTTTTTTTAATTGGAATGAATGTTTCAGTTTCGGAATGTTTCAGTGTGCCGTTTCGGAGTTGTACTTTTCATATATATATATATATATATATATATATATATATATATATATATATATATATATATATATATATATATTCAACAAACATAATTCAAATTCAAGATAAATTAATTATAAATTATACAATAAAAACACAATGCCAAACAAACATAATTTCAAAATTTAAAATATTTCTAAATAATCAAGATTAAATAAATCTTTAACTTAAAGTAATTCAATTTAAATAAAATATCAAAATATTATGAAAGTAAAATGTTTTAACAAAAATATTTTAAATATAAAGGTAGGTCAATGTTATTAAGGCTAATGAGATCTAAAGCATCCCTTGTTTTGCTCAAATTCCTACAAAGTATAAACATGAAAAAAACAACATGAATATAAACCATATATAATAGTGATAAATCTAATTTTAAAAAATTAATATCATTGTTAATGAAAATAGTAATAATAATTTTCAATATTATTATTAATATCATTGTTATTGAAAATAGTAATGAAAAGAGCTTTTTATACTTAGGTGGTTTAATTAATGAAATTGAAATAGGTTCAATTTGATTCAATGACTTTTCAAGACCGAAACGGAACATGTGGAATGAAACCGGAACATTCCGACCGAAGTTTAGCCGAAAAATCTGGAATGGGCCGAGATTTAAAATGAGATGAAAATTGTTCCCTTTTGTTTTATTTTTTGAATTGGTATGAAATGTTTCGGTCGTTCCGGGTGATAACAACGGTTTGATAATATGAAGCACATGGAGAACATTAGATAATATAAAAATGCTTTTTGGGGAATGTAACCTAGTATGTCCAATATGAGATATGTCAAGGCCCTTACCGTCACCAACATGCAAATAATCATTATCAAGATAGGGTGCAGAATCGGTCAGAGTTGCAAGATCAGGTGTGACGTGTTGATTTGCGTCGGTGTCGGGGAACCAAGTCGCAACAGAAACATTCCCAACAACAATGTGAGTAGAGGGTTGCTGGGTACTGCTGCGAAAATGGGGACAATGGGGAGCTGTGTGACCGAAATTGGAGCACAATTGGCAGCGAACATGCTCAAGTCCAGACCACTGCCCAACCCCTGAGTTGTACCTGCTCTCCTGCCAATTGTTTGGCCACTAGTCTGCAACATATTGGCCCATGTTCTGGTGAGTGTAGCGGTTGCTGTTAGGATGTCAATTACCTCGAGAGCGACCCCTACTGAGGCTAAAGTTGGAGCTGTGATGAGACATAACAAGATGAGCAGAGGGCTATGGTGTTGGCAGCAGTGGTGGCTGCTGCGGCAAAGAAGAAGACAACAAAAAGGGAGTGACATCCATGGAATGAAAGGAGTTCTTGTGCAGAAATTCATGGGTAAGAAGGTGGCTGTAAAGATCAGTATATGACAGTGGTTTTGCCTTGGATATGAGACTTGTTACCAAGTCTTTGAACTCGCCAAGAAGGCTATGAAAAACATAGAGATTAAAGTCTTCAAGAGACATAGGGTAACCAGCAGCAGCCAATTCGTCAAATAATGATTTAGCTTGCTGCATGTATATACTAACCGATGAGTCTCCTTATCAAAGGTCTTGAAAGGAGCCATGGAGTTGCATGATGTGAGAATTAAATGGAGATGCAAGCGCTTTCGCAAGAGTGTGCCAAACACAATGCGTGGTAGAACAATCTACCTTGAGATGCAACACATCCACGGAGAGAGAGGAGAGTAATGCATTCAAAATAAGTTGATCTTGTTGCTTCCAACGAAGAAAAGAAGGGTTGATTGTAGAGGAAGAACCAGCAGAAATGTCAGAAACATAAGATGAAAGACACGACACTGAGCCGTCAACGAAGTGAAAAACACCTTGACCAAGGAGATAAGGCTTCATCTACATTCGCCAATAGAGATAATTTATGTTCATAAGTTTCAATGAAACAATTTGGTGGGTGTTTGATAAAGGAACGATAGCTGGAGTGTGTGTTCCCATAAGGTGCAAAGGAACGATAAAGACATGCTCTGCAAGTGGAGGCTGTTGTTGTGGAGGAAAGACACCAGCAGCAGCAACTTGTAGATGGCTGGCCGGCTATGCTACACCACCGGTGGTGATGGAAAAGTCAGCGACAACAGTAGAATTCATTTAAGAAAAGCAAAGAGAAGGCTGGCTGCAAATGGAAAGAGAGAGGGAAAAGAGTTCAGACGGCAAAAAGCTTTGATACCAAGTTGAGAATAATTAGGAGGCTTGACCTATTGGTTAACCAACCCTTTCTATATATATATATGTGTAGGGAAATATACAATAGGAATGGTGGGGGTTACAATACAAGAGTATGACTACAATATTTCCTATATAGGTACATTCTATAATAATCATGATCTCTGCCAAGTTCCTCAGGCTTGTATAGACGTTCCTTCTAATGCATCTGCCTGTTTTGTTTTCACTTTTATTTTATTTTATTTTACATCACTATTTGCTATTGAAGATATATAGTACTATATATATGAAAATATATATTTGTCATTAACTCATATAGAATACGTTTGTATCATGTAGGTTGCGTAATTTTTTGTATGAGGCGCAAAGTTTTTTAAAAAAATATGCCAGAGAAAATGCTCTACCAAGTTGGAATGACATGGTGGTTTGGAAGGATT
This sequence comes from Populus trichocarpa, assembly GCF_000002775.5. Lineage (NCBI taxonomy): Eukaryota > Viridiplantae > Streptophyta > Magnoliopsida > Malpighiales > Salicaceae > Populus > Populus trichocarpa. Next base: position 681,072 of record NC_037289.2, on the reverse strand, counting down.
TCAGACCGCCATACATCCCGGAGAATATATTAAAAAAATATATATTCAACACATGATGTCCGAGCATTTCACACGACGCTCACAATTCAGTGTAGGGAACCAGATCCGGGAAATTCACGGTTTGGTTACCACGCACACCAACGACTCCGTTCCATTAATTTCACATGTGAAGCGAATGGTAAAATTAATTTTAATCACATCTATCTTTTAATTAAATTGTTGTTATTTATAAATATATTTAATTGACAACATTTTTTTTCTTATAGGCTATGACTTATGAACGTGAGCCAAGCTCAATGAAGCTTTTTGTGGAGACGCAAGTGCAGAGTGAAGACCGCCAAAAAGGGGTGCAACAGTTCGTCAATAATCATGCTCTAAACTTTGTAGTATGTTCGTTCAACCATTTTCTTTCGTAAGTTATTAATTTCTTGAATTGAGTTTGATGATTTCATTTTTATTTTCAGAAGACGTATAACAGCTAGTTGAGGGAGAGAAACGGGGACGATCATGAGACCCACTCGGATTTCGATCTGGATTTGTAGATGGAGGCAGGATCGTCTAGTGAACCTGATAAAAATTAGGTGTATAGACTCTCCAACACTAAAGTTGAGAACTTGCGGACGACTCATAGTGTTTTAACTAGGGGTTATCTTTACCGGTTCGATTCGGTTTTTATTAAAAAAAAGTAACCAAACAGGTTTTTAAAAAAAAAAACAAACCGGAACCGGTTCAAACCGACCGGTTTTGGTTTTTTTTTGCTCGGTTTTTTTCCGGTTTGGCTCTGTTTTTTCAATTTGGCTCGGTTTTTTCCCGGTTTAGCTTAGTTTTTTTCGGTTTGGGTTCGATTCGGTTCCATTTTTTTGGTTTTAGGCTTATAAAACCAAAACTGAACCGAACCGGTTGGTTTTTTCAAAACTCTAATCGGTTTAATTGGTTTTTTTTGCGGTTTGGTTTTTTCAGTTATTTTTTTCCTGTTTTCTCAGTTTAATCAGTTTTTCAGTTTTTTTGCTCACCCCTAGTTTTAACCAATGGGAGCTCGCAATCGATATCGAGCACCCAATCTCTGGTTTGCAACCTTGTTACGAAAATGAGTGCAAGAACATACGACCCTTCTAAATGAAAAATATAAACAACTCTCTGTGGAATATGAAGAACTCCGCCAAATGGTGATCGATATTAAATCACAAATGGGTGGTACATGTGCATCCCATTTTAGGCCCTATAGTTCTGGGAACGACTATCCTCCTCCTCCTCCTCCTCCAGCACCGCCTTTGTTCTAGTTTCATTTTATTTGAACATATAAATTTGTAATAAATATTTGGCTTTTATATTAAAATAATTTATTTTTACATACTTGAATTTTATACAATTTTAGTTTTTTAATTATTTTCTATTCATGTTCAATAGATTTTTTAAAAATATATTTTTTTAATTATTACGAACGGAGATACCGACGGACTCAATTCATCATATTCCAGAGAGTTGAAATTTTGTTACTGCATATGCCACTTCATTGTTACATCACCGACAAAATTATTCCATTGGTATTTTATAGAGGGTTGGAATAAAATTACTTCAAATGCCACTGTTAATCACCAATGGAATAATTCTGTCGATATATTCTAGCTGGTAATTGTTTTTTAACATGTATTGTCTGTTTGTAAAACCATCAGGTTTTTTTACCAACAGACATTCCAACAACAAAAAAAAATACTAACGAGCAGTTTTTCAATAGATAGTTTATGTATATGAATCAGTTAATAAAATATGGAATAATAAAATAAATACCGATAAAATATTTCATCATAAATATGTTAAATGTAGCGCTAGTGTATTTGCATGATTTATAATTAGACAGACTGCCCTCTTGCATGGCAAATACACCACAGGTCAAATCATCAGCATGTTGTACTGCTACAATTCTGAGCTGCGCCCAGACACAGGCAACTGCTGCTCTCCCCTCCTCTTCTTTGCGCCTTTGTCTCTGTTTTGCTGTTGTTAAATCTTCCAACCTGCTACCTTGCCCATATTTGTCACCACTAAATTTTGGACACTGTCAATTTTTAGACATCAATTCGAGTGTATTTTTGATATATCAAATGTTTATTTTATATTTTATTAAATTTTCACAACTTGAGTTTGTTTTGCAAGTCCACATCAACTTTTTTATGCAGAATTATTATTTTTTTGGTTCTGTCCTTTATTTATATTTTTTAATTTCAGAAAAAAAAGATGGAAAAAAAATGACTGAAGATTCTAAAAGAAAGAAATAGAACTACGAACTAGCAAAACAAGCAATTCAAAATGACTGTTATACTATTGCATAATTAATTAAGTTTTGGTTGCATTCAAAAGATTTAGATTTTGTGATGAGCGGATGAACGGGAAATAAATTAAACAATTTATTCAAGGATAACGACGTCAAATTTTTATTCACACTTTAACCGATTGCTGGTTACGGGCTTGGATACAGTTTAGTCTGCTATTATTATTCCTAAAATATTACCTTTGCCATAACACATGCGATAACGTCATATATTCAATGTTCATTTTGACAGGGCCTCGAGGAGATATCATACATTATTGTTCAAACAATTTTATGCGGCCTCATCAGATATTTCATTATCAATTTTGAAAGGACAGCAAGTGAGCTGACATGGTTCTTTGTTCTTTTTGTAATTTCCATGACCTAGGAATATTTTGTTTTCATAATTGCACTGCATATCACACTACAAGATTTCACAGTTTTACCGACGGACATATTCCGTCGGTGTGTGATTAGCTATTCGTCAGTGATTTATTTACCAACGTCTTAACCGACGGATTACGTCCGTCAGCTTTCCTTTCGTCGGTGATTTCCCATTCCGTCGCTATATCAGTCGGAAAAACAAAAAAACCATTTGCCGATGGTTTTACAGACGGAATTTGCGCGCCAAAAAAAAAATTTCCCGCTTGAAATATACCGACGGATTTTATTCCGTCGGTGATATCGTGCTTTACCGACGGATACATACCGTCGGTAAATTTGTCGGTGAGTGTTTGAGATACCGACCGAATATATCCGTCTGTAAATTCATCGGTAAGTGTGGCAGCTACTGTCAAATGCCGACGGATTAAGTCCGTCGGGAAAGCTGTCGGTGAGTGTTTGAAATACCGACCAAATGTATCTGTCGGTGAATGGTACTGTCAAATACCGACGGATTCATTCCGTCGGTAAAACCCTTTGTAATAGTTTTTTCTAAATTTGTTTTTAAAAAATTATTTAGAATATATAATATAAAACTATATAAATTAATGGTAATAAAAACCAATTATGCAAATAAAATTTATATTAAACATAAAAAAAAAAATCAAAGTTAAATAATATTCATTACAAAATGAATGTGTTTCAAAAAAAATATTAAATGAAATTTTAAAGGTAAATAATGTTTATTACAAATTAATATAAAGGTGGAGCTGGAGGAGGAGGAGGAGGAGATCCTGGAGGAGGAGGCTGGTGGTTATACGGCTTATGAACAGCTTCGCGAAATGGTCATGAACAGCTTCGCGAAATGGTCATAAGCCGCTTTTTGTTGTGCAGACTCCGCTCTTTGTTCTGCATGAGACGCTTTGAGTTGCGCGTACTCCACTGATAGGTGGTCGTATTTTTCAGTGAACTGAGCCGTGTGTTGCTGCAAGGCCACAAACTTCTTAGATTGGGAGCTCGATATTGATTGGGAGCTCCCAACGGTTGAAACACTACGGGTCGACCGCAAGTTGTCGGCCGTAGTGTTGGAAAGCCCGTAAACCCGATTTTTATCGGGTCCACCTGACGATCCAACCTCCATCCACAAATCCGGATCGAATTCCGGATGGGTCAAAATATCGTCCCCATATCTCTCCCTCAACCGATTATTATAGGTCTCCTGAAAATAAAAAAAGTAATCATCATATTCAATTCAATAAACATAATAACTTACAAAATAAAATGGTTGAACAAACATACCACGAAATGTTGAGCACGGCTATCAACGAACTGTTGCGCTCCCTTTTGGCGGTCTTGACTCCGCACGTGCGTCTCCACAAACAGCTCCATCGGGCTCGGCTCACGTCCAAGAGACGCAGCCTCTAATAAAAAAAGATATATTAACAACAACTTAATTTAATGATATATTTTATTTAAATTAATCTTACCATCCGTTTCGCATGTGAAGCAAACGGAACGGAGCCGCCAGTGTGCGTTGTCACCCCGCCATGAATTGGCCGATTCCGGTTGCCAGCACCGGACTGTGAGCGTCGTGTGAACCTCTCAGACGTCACGTGCTCAAGATAGTGCGGCCATATATCTTCCGGGATGTATATCGGTTTGAAATCCCTCCAAACCGCAACATCGTTCCAGCCTTGAAAACCCCTATCCCTCGCGGTTTTTTTTGTTCTTTCTTGTGCTTCATACCGAAAATCACGCAACCTACTTCACGCTTCACGCAACCAAAAATTCCATTTCGAAACATAAATTTTTGTCTAAAAAAAATCTTGTATTTTTTCGATCTTACCTAGTTGTCGCGTGATTTTCCCACACCCTCCTCACAACAGTGTTATGCTCACTGTCCCAGCAGAATTTGTGTTGTGTATAAATAAACAAGTTTAAATAAAAATAATAATTTATTTACAATTATATTAATAATTTATTAGAAATAAGCTGAAAATTATAAATTAACACCAACCTGAAATCTGCCAAACCATGCATTGATTTGAGGCATCCATTCAGGATGCTTGGATATCTGACTCCTTTGAAACAATGGAATCTCCATCGATGATTTAAACGCCGATGATATTACTCGGGCGGCCTCAATGTTTGTGAACCTGAAAATAAATGAAATAAATTAAATAGTGATTACTTCATAAATTATGTTGTAATTTTTTTTTAAAAAAAATTAAACCTTAACAAACTTACATTGAAAGGTCGTCCTTCCACTGTGCCTCGTACTTGCGGGTAAATTGATTCCGCTGCGAAGGCACCCCGCCTCTGCGCTGTGAAGTAGCGCTGGAAGAGGCAGCATCGGTTGACGGCACAGGTGGTGTTGGTGCCTCTCAAGAAGAGGCACCTAAGGAAATATCATCATCGTTGCTAGACGAACTAGCTGCGACCGTATGTGAGCGACCAGCTCTGCTTTTCATTCTACGCATCTACATAATTTTATACAAATAATTATATAATTAAATTCAAATGTTAAAAAAAAAAATTCGACAGCACCTCCCCTATACTGGATACTACCCAAATCCACAAACCTGCACATATTAACAAAAGTCACAACCAATTGACCCAATCTATACTAATTATTCCAACATATTCAATTACTAATCCTAAGGTAAATTCAACATTAAGAATTACAATTCAACAAATTATTCAATAATTATGCCAATACAACAATAAAATATATTCAATAAATTAAAAAAAAAAACTGTAGACTAACAATTAAAATTAATGGAAAAAATTAAACATAAATCATGCAATAATAGAGTAAAATTAACAATTATTTCAAAATATTCAATTACTAATACTAAGGTAAATTCAACATTAACAATTACAATTCAAAAAATTATTCAATAATTATGCCAATACAACAAAACAATAAATTAAAAAAAAACTCTAGAATAACAATCAAAATAAATGGAAATATTTAAACACAAATCATGCAATAATAGAGTAAAATTAGTAATTATTCCAACATATTCAATTACTAATTCTATGGTAAATTCAACATTAACAATAAATATTCAACAAATTAACTAATAATAATTATGCCAATACAACAATAAAAAATATTCAATAAATTAAAAAAAAAAAACTATAAACTTTAGCAATGAATTATGCAAAAAAAACTATAGACTTTATCTACATTACAAAAAATACACCAAAACAAAAAACATAACAAAAAAAAACCCTTAAAGTAAAATGAAATAGAAGAAACACATACCTTTTAAACTGATGGAGATTCACGAGAAAAGTTACTAGAGATTGCTGGTGAAACCTTTGAAGAATGGAGAGGAAAAGAATCGGTGAAAAACTGAGGAGGAGAAAAAATGAACTGAAGAGGCGGTTGGGGGACTTATATGGCAGTTTTACAGACGGATATACAATTAATTATTATTTTAATTTATTCCGTCGGTGAAGTGTCAAAAATCCGTCGGTAAATTTTGAATTTCGCACCAAAATTTTTAATGACCCTCCATTTTTTTCATGGTCCGTCGGTAATTCCGTTGGCACTATGACGCGGTCAGATATGCATTTAATGCACAACCCTTTGGAATTCGCGCGGTCCGTCAGTAATTTTATCGGTAAAATTGATCCGCCTACAAATTACCGACGGACTTATAGTCGTCGGTATGTATGTCGGTGATTGTGGCATTTCAAGTAATTATTTTCGAACTCTCTGTGAAATGCCGACGGATTTATATCCGTCGGTATAGGGACGTCGGTGATTGTGGCATTTCAAGTAATTATTTTTGAACTCTCTGTGAAATGCCGACGGATTTATATCCGTCGGTAGGGACGTGAAATGACTGATCTCCGTGAGTGCATCCCATATTCCCTTTGGCAACAAATCATGAAAAGCTAATGAGATGAGTGTTTGCATAAACACGTGGCAGTCATGACTCTTCATTCCATACAATCTGCAGTCCTCTATATTTGTCATAACCTAATTTTTGACCTTTTTATTTTAATTATTTTATTTACTAAAAAAAAAATGATGAAAAACAAGTAAAAATAAAATAAATGAAGAATGAATTAAAATTTGGGTTAAGGGCAACATGATTGGAAGTTTAAAGATTTAATTAAATTCTTGACTAGTTTAATTAATCAAATTAAGGGTTTAATTGGAGAATTGATAAGATTTGAGACTTAATTAAGCTTGGAATTAATTTAATTAATCAAATTAAGGATTTAATTGGAGAATTGATAAGTTTTAGACTTAATTGGACTTGGATTTAATTAAATTGATGAAATCAGGGACTTAATTGAAGAAATATCAAAGTGTGGAGTTTAATTGGGGTCTAAATTGCAAAAATTAAAATCCAAGGACCAGATTGAAAATGGCGCGGAAATGCAAGGATCCAATTACATTTTAACCAGGGGCTTGATTGCAAAAGTACAAGAATTACAAGGATTAAATTGAAAGCAACCTTTAGAGCTGGAAAACGGAGTCGTTTCGCATTGACTGTTCACCGTCTTCTTCCTCAGCAACGGCTCCGCCATTAATGGCAGAGACGTTTCATCCGTTGGCAGTCACCGCTTACGTTTCATCATTGATGGTGCCTAAAGGGTCGGTTGCAGGGCGTTTATGAGGCTGGCTGTTACCACCGATTTTGGTCTTATAAAAGGAGAAGTAATGACAGAACAGGGGAGGAGAAAAAAGGGCAGAACCGAGGGGCCAATGGGGAGCATGAACGAAAACAGAGAGGGGACCTAAAAACAGAGAAATAGGGAGAGAGCAAAAGGACAGCAGGCCTGCTTTGCCTTTGTTCTCAAAACGCAAGTGAAGTGCAGGGAAACTGCAAGCGTTGGTCAGCCTAATTATTCGTCTCCAGCTGCACACTCCAAACCATCGGAAGAGAGAACTGAGAAAAACAAGAGAAAAGGCGGAAAAAACCCAGGAGACAGAGGACGAATGAGCAGAAAAACCAGAGGAGAAAACCCGAAAAAAAAAACCATTAGAGAAAGAGGAAAGCCCAGGAAATAAACACACAGAGAGAACAAGAGAATAACCCAGAAGGACGAGCCCGAATAGCAGGACTATTATTCCCCTGTTTCTTCTCAAAGAAACAGAGGAACGCATAAGAACCAGAGAAGACAGTGACGAAAGAGAGAAAGAACAAACACGGGGAAGAAGGATTAGGGAGCACATAACAGAGGAAGCCAGAAGAGAAAGCAAATAAAAAACAGAAAGGAAGAGAAGAGAATCTTCCAAAGCCAGTGTTATTCCCAGTCCTTTGCCTCCAGCAACACCTGCAGATCAGGTAGGTTTTTCGTTCCCTCCTCTTTCATTTTTCATTACAAAGTCACTGTGCAGCTTGAATTTAATTACTCCTTCATCGTGCACACACGCGTTGCGGGTGCCTCTGACTGGGCCGGGCCGGGCTGGCTGGGTCCAGCCCAGCCCCCATGGGCTGAGCTGGGCCCAGCCCAAAATAAAAAAATAAAAAAATAGAAAAATAATAGAAAAATAAAAAGTAGAGAAAAATAAAAAATAAAAAAAAATGTGTATGCATGAATAAAAATAACATAAATTTATTGGTTTTTTCACTGACGCCAGAGTCAGGAATAAAAATATTGATCCAAATTTATTTTATAGCTACGTAATATTTACCAACGCCAGAGTTGGAATTATTCGTAGTTGAATATTCACTGGCGCCAGAGTCAGGAATATTGCAAGTAAACCATTAGAGCATAAACCAATAAATATTTAGCAATTTAAAACAAAATCAGCAATGCAGTCTGCCTCAGGCAGAACGTTTAAGGGATGATAATATCTTCTCTTTTACGTAACCAATCCCGTACCATAGAATCTTTGTTGACCAGTTAGGGTTCCTAGTGACCATAATACTAGGTGGCGACTCCTTAAACAAGACATTTTCCCCTAAAAGAACAAGATACCAGAAATCTGTTCTTTTTCCATAATTCAAGATTTATTTTTAGGGCCGCCGCGATGTCGGGTGCGACAGGATGGCGACTCCACTGGGGAACTTAGGATTAAGCTTTGTCTTTTGTCTTATTATTGCTTTTTTTTTTGTGTTGATTTGTTTAATTTTCCTGCATTTACTGCTTTAGCATGCATCTTTGTTTATGTTGTCATGCATCACTTTGGAAGCACACACTTTACAAACTAGGATAAGTGGGGGAGTAACGGTACCCCAATGGCTTTAGCCTGGGTAAGACTCGTGAAACCATCCAACTCTCGCTTGATTGTTTACTTGGAAGTGGTTGATATGCCAAACTGATATTACTCAGGGCCTCTATCTTCACACTACTTGTAAGCCTCATATCGACCTTTCATGGACGATCACTGAGCATGCGAGAGACCCTTTGAAACTAGATAATGACCGACCCTTTGATGCACTCAATAATTAGGAACTTCCTATTAGGTTGTCATCCCGTGTAGGGCAAGTCCGCATTTCATACGCATTTTTTAATTGCTTCAGCATTTTTGCATAATTACATGATTTACATTTAGCAGGTTGAAATATAGGTTCCCTATTGAAACCCATCTATAGCCCTCGTTCGAGAAAAAGACAAATGGAAAATGAAGAAAGAGCCCAGTTGGAAGCCCAACATCAAAAAGAGATGGATAATCTTAAAGAAGAAGTCGCAAGGCTTACTAGTCTACTCGAGCAGGCCTTGAGAGATAAATCCGGAAAAGCAACACTTATAGCTCAGCTTGAGATATGCATGTAACTCATTTCGATCCACAGAATCTAGGGGCAAATAGGGTGTCATCTGAATTTCAACAAGCTATACATTTCCAGCCAGCATACCCCAGGAGAATGTCGTTTACCATTGATTCTACCGAGAAAGAATCTCAAAAGGGCAAGATGGTGAAAGAAGAGGACTTGGAAAAATGGACTGCCTTAGAAGAGAGGATAAGGGCAGTTAAGGGAGACCATTTGTGTGACTTGGTGAAAGCTGTCAATATGTGTTTGGTACCTAACATAGTCATTCCTAAGAAGTTTAGGGTGCCAGAATTCATTAAATATACGGGAACTCAATGCCCTATAACTCATCTCAAAGCATACTGCAACAAAATGGCTGAGGTGGTTGATGATGAGAAATTGCTGATTCATTTCTTTCAAGACAGCTTAAGTGGCGCTGCCCTCACTTGGTATATACAGTTGGATAATATCAAAGTTAAAAAATGAAAGGATTTAGTTGATGCCTTCATGAGGCAATATAAGTTCAATATAGACGTGGGCCCTGATCGGTTAAGCTTGCAAGCTATGGAGAAGAACAACAAGGAGTCCATAAGAGAATACGCCCGAAGATGGAGTGAGGTAGCTGCACAAGTTAACCCTTCTTTGTTGGAAAAGGAGATGATCAACTTGTTTGTCAACACTTTCAAGGCCCCGTACTTTGAATATTTGGTTGGAAGCTCTGCGCAACATTTCACTGACCTGGTTGTTATAGCTGAGAGGATTGAGCAAGCCATTGGGTTAGGCAAAATTGTTGATCCCACTGAAAAGAACGGTTTCACTAAAAAAGGAAAGGACACTGAAGGTGGTTGTCAAGGCACTTATCGTTCCTATAGCTGATTTCTTCATATCGACTCCTAGAAATCAAATATCTTGAAGAAAAAGCTACGGTGATATTAGGCCAAGAATGGTCTGCATATGGCTTCAACTAACTGCTAAAAAGATACCCTTGTCAAGAAGAATGAGTGATTGAAAGATTCCAGAAATTCCAATCAATGATCACTACATGTTTAGCCCCTTTATGTGTTATAATGCCAGTATTCATGTTGGTATAAGATCTTTGTTGTTGAACTTATTTTCCTAAGCTTCAATGAAATAATGAGTTTGTCATTCAATCGTGTTCACGACCAAGCATTATTCATCTGATTAAGAGAGTTTGCTTATAAGAACTCACGAATACACTTTTGAAGCCTCGCGTGATCTCATAGACTCAATTTATCCCTTTTACCAAAATCAGTTTCCCTATTGGAGTTTTGAAAATTTGATCTAGCGTTTTGATTTCAAAAATAATTTGATGTTTATTCAAAAACGATATTTTTGACATTCTACTTGTAGAATGACAAGTGAATCAAGCAACTCCATCACTGAGGTGACTAAATTATAAACAAAAAAAAAATGAATAACCCTTACCCCATGACTCTTGAATCATGTATTTTTAAATGTATGAATAATGGTATGTAGTGAACTCGTTGCTCATGACCCATGAAATGCATCTTTGAAAAGACCAAACTATCATATTAGATGAGGTAAAAGTTTATTGATCTTAATTGTTTGTGCTTGAAATGAGGAAAGGCCATCTTTGTTATTCCTTTCACGTTCTAAAATAAGTACATCCCTTGCGATCCCTTTTTGAGCCATGAATAATTTTTCTTTCATGAAAAAACCCCGACTAGGATCACACCCCACACTGGGGGGCAAGAGAAAATTTCAATGAGAAAAGAGAAAAAGCCGTGAGAAAGCTACAAAAAAGGCATAAAAGCTCAAGAAACTCAAATGCTAGGGGGCATACTCAAATCACTAGAAAAAGCGACTTCCAAGATAAAGTGAGTATGTCCTAGCAAAGCAATAAAAAAGAAAAAGCAGCAAATCAAAGAAGAGTGGCAAAAGAAAAATATGAATGACGTCAATAGTCAAACTGTTGATAGTGATCCTCAGTCTTTGAAACCCTGAAATACTCTTTGAGCCTTATGAATCCTTTTCTTTCATAGCCAAAAACCACAGCCTACATTACGTGCCTGTAGAAGTCCTTTCTAATCAAGCAAGCAAGCAACCTAGAACAATAAACAATGCTCTCCAAATGCAAAGAATACTTTTTCATAAGATTCATGACATCAAGAATAAACTACTCATTATTATTCATGCTGATAAAAATGAATGTTAAAAAAGAGACAAGTTGTTTTTCTCAAACAAAACCTCGAGCTTTTTCTCAAGCCCTTCACTTTGAAACAAAAGGTCATCTCATGACATGTTTTCACCGAAGACCTCATTGCCAAACATAAGAGCCAATAATCTCTTTTCTAAGAAAGAAAATAACCAAAGAGTTGCAAGATTTCAAAAGCAAATTGTTTTAGGCTCACATCGAAATAATTTTTATTTTCAAAATGCAAGATCAAGATTTCAAGCTTTATTCTCGACCCATATCCTTCACCAAACTGAAAAGGAGAGAAATGAGAGAATGGCCTCTTAAAACCATTATTTGTCTAAGTAGCTGATAGAGCACACTTGGGGGCAATGACCAATACAAGGGGGCAACATTGTGTTTAGAAGAAAAAAATTCTAGAAAAAAGATGGTAATTTCCTTCAACCAGACAAGGGGGCATTTTGGTTTACAAAAGACAGCTTGATCCTTTCAGCAAGTGACACCGAATGTTTCTAGCAGTGAAACGAGGAGTAATTAGTGGTCCTCTCAAATTATTTGACGAGTCAGAAAATATTTAGCAAGCAAGTGGGTCACGATGGGCACCACAAAGGTTGAGTTATGAAAACAAATCTGGAAATAGACTTATATGGGCCAACTCGAGTGGGCTAGAAGCCAAACGACAAAGATGGCCCAAATTAGAGGTAGCAAGTCCTTATCAATCAAGCAGCAAGAAGACTAAGAAGAAATGGGGGCCTATATTTCAAATCAGGTAAAGATGCATGCATATCATCTAAACTTTGAGATATTGGACAATGAGTTTTGCAAATTTCATAAGAGAAAATTCTGGCGGAATCCATCAAGTGGAAGGCCAACTTGAAATGGCCAAAGATTGAAATTGCTTTCGAAAATTTTTCATTTTTGAGAATTTTTCAAATCGGGCAGGTCGTCTAGAACAATTAGACCACTCGCGAAACCCTTTTCGCGTTTTACTCTTCATCGGGCAGGTCGCCTGGAACAATTTGACCACTCGCGAAACCCTTTTCGCGTTTTATTCTTCCTATCGGGCAGGTCGCCTGGAACAATTAGACCACTCGCGAAACCCTTTTCGCGTTTTATTCTTTATCGGGCAGGTCGCCTGGAACAATTTGACCACTCGCGAAACCCTTTTCGCGTTTTATTCTTCCTATCGGGCAGGTCGCCTGGAACAATTTGACCACTCGCGAAACCCTTTTCGCGTTTTATTCTTTATTGGGCAGGTCGCCTGGAACAATTTGACCACTCGCGAAACCCTTTTCGCGTTTTATTCTTCCTATCGGGCAGGTCGCCTGGAACAATTTGACCACTCGCGAAACCCTTTTCGCGTTTTATTCTCTATCGGGCAGGTCGCCTGGAACAATTTGACCACTCGCGAAACCCTTTTCGCGTTTTACTCTTCCTATCGGGCAGGTCGCCTGGAACAATTTGACCACTCGCGAAACCCTTTTCGCGTTTTATTCTTTATCGGGCAGGTCGCCTGGAACAATTTGACCACTCGCGAAACCCTTTTCGCGTTTTATTCTTCCTATCGGGCAGGTCGTCTGGAACAATTAGACCACTCGCGAAACCCTTTTCGCGTTCTTTTATCATCGGACAGGTTGCCCAAAACAATTTGATCCATTTAAAAAACAAAAAAAAACAAAAAACAAAAAAAGTGGGTCATCGTCCAAATGACTTGTTTCTTGATTTCAACATCTCTCTATAAAAGTCATATGTCAATCTCATGTTTTCAAAGTTTTCAAGATTTAAAAAAAAAAAAACAAAAACAAAAACAAAAAAAACAAAGGTTCTTTCTGTATTTACTTTTCTTTATAAATTTACTACACAAAGCTAATGGAAAATGAAATTTTCCAATATCTTTGCATAGTAAATATTATAAACAGGGGGCAACTGTCATAACCTAATTTTTGACCTTTTTATTTTAATTATTTTATTTACTAAAAAAAAATGATGAAAAACAAGTAAAAATAAAATAAATGAAGAATGAATTAAAATTTGGGTTAAGGGCAACATGATTGGAAGTTTAAAGATTTAATTAAATTCTTGACTAGTTTAATTAATCAAATTAAGGGTTTAATTGGAGAATTGATAAGATTTGAGACTTAATTAAGCTTGGAATTAATTTAATTAATCAAATTAAGGATTTAATTGGAGAATTGATAAGTTTTAGACTTAATTGGACTTGGATTTAATTAAATTGATGAAATCAGGGACTTAATTGAAGAAATATCAAAGTGTGGAGTTTAATTGGGGTCTAAATTGCAAAAATTAAAATCCAAGGACCAGATTGAAAATGGCGCGGAAATGCAAGGATCCAATTACATTTTAACCAGGGGCTTGATTGCAAAAGTACAAGAATTACAAGGATTAAATTGAAAGCAACCTTTAGAGCTGGAAAACGGAGTCGTTTCGCATTGACTGTTCACCGTCTTCTTCCTCAGCAACGGCTCCGCCATTAATGGCAGAGACGTTTCATCCGTTGGCAGTCACCGCTTACGTTTCATCATTGATGGTGCCTAAAGGGTCGGTTGCAGGGCGTTTATGAGGCTGGCTGTTACCACCGATTTTGGTCTTATAAAAGGAGAAGTAATGACAGAACAGGGGAGGAGAAAAAAGGGCAGAACCGAGGGGCCAATGGGGAGCATGAACGAAAACAGAGAGGGGACCTAAAAACAGAGAAATAGGGAGAGAGCAAAAGGACAGCAGGCCTGCTTTGCCTTTGTTCTCAAAACGCAAGTGAAGTGCAGGGAAACTGCAAGCGTTGGTCAGCCTAATTATTCGTCTCCAGCTGCACACTCCAAACCATCGGAAGAGAGAACTGAGAAAAACAAGAGAAAAGGCGGAAAAAACCCAGGAGACAGAGGACGAATGAGCAGAAAAACCAGAGGAGAAAACCCGAAAAAAAAACCATTAGAGAAAGAGGAAAGCCCAGGAAATAAACACACAGAGAGAACAAGAGAATAACCCAGAAGGACGAGCCCGAATAGCAGGACTATTATTCCCCTGTTTCTTCTCAAAGAAACAGAGGAACGCATAAGAACCAGAGAAGACAGTGACGAAAGAGAGAAAGAACAAACACGGGGAAGAAGGATTAGGGAGCACATAACAGAGGAAGCCAGAAGAGAAAGCAAATAAAAAACAGAAAGGAAGAGAAGAGAATCTTCCAAAGCCAGTGTTATTCCCAGTCCTTTGCCTCCAGCAACACCTGCAGATCAGGTAGGTTTTTCGTTCCCTCCTCTTTCATTTTTCATTACAAAGTCACTGTGCAGCTTGAATTTAATTACTCCTTCATCGTGCACACACGCGTTGCGGGTGCCTCTGACTGGGCCGGGCCGGGCTGGCTGGGTCCAGCCCAGCCCCCATGGGCTGCGCTGGGCCCAGCCCAAAATAAAAAAATAAAAAAATAGAAAAATAATAGAAAAATAAAAAGTAGAGAAAAATAAAAAATAAAAAAAATGTGTATGCATGAATAAAAATAACATAAATTTATTGGTTTTTTCACTGACGCCAGAGTCAGGAATAAAAATATTGATCCAAATTTATTTTATAGCTACGTAATATTTACCAACGCCAGAGTTGGAATTATTCGTAGTTGAATATTCACTGGCGCCAGAGTCAGGAATATTGCAAGTAAACCATTAGAGCATAAACCAATAAATATTTAGCAATTTAAGACAAAATCAGCAATGCAGTCTGCCTCAGGCAGAACGTTTAAGGGGTGATAATATCTTCTCTTTTACGTAACCAATCCCGTACCATAGAATCTTTGTTGACCAGTTAGGGTTCCTAGTGACCATAATACTAGGTGGCGACTCCTTAAACAAGGCCTTTTTCCTAAAAGAACAAGATGCCAGAAATCTGTTCTTTTTCCATAAATCAAGATTATTTTTAGGGCCGCCGCGATGTCGGGTGCGACAAAATTAACCAGCCTTGATATGTTCGATGCATGTCCATCCGAAAAACACAGACTCTTAAGCCATTTGTAGACTAGCAGTTGTGCGTTTTTCTCTAACACGAAGCTTGCTCTTGGTTTTACGACCCGTGACTCATCATAAACCAACTCTATATTTTTACGGTTACAGTATAAAGCTATATCCAATCTAGCCTTGATGTTGTCCTTTTTCTTCCCCTTCACATCCATAATGGTGTTGAAAATGTTCTCAAACATGTTCTTTTTGATGTGCATGACGTCAAGGTTATGGCGGAGCAGATTGGTCTTCCAATAAGGAAGCTCCCAAAAGATACTTCGCTTTACCCAATTATGGGTCAAACCAAAACCAGGAAACTTTTGCTTACCTGATTGAAGGCCAAACACAATATCACCGTACTCTGAGACAACATCATGCAATTATTCACCAGAAAGACGCGGGGATGCAACATCTTTTTCAACTCTGCCAACAAAAAAATCTTTTCTGTTCTTTCTGTACCTGTGATTAAGTGGCAAGAAGCGACGGTGACAGTCAAAAAAAGAAGCTTTACCTCCGTTTGCTAGCGTGAATGCCTTGTTGTTTTCCATGCAGTATGGACATGCGAGTTTCTCATGCGTGCTCCAACCAGAAAGCATTCCATAAGCTGGAAAATCATTGATAGTCCACATCAAAGCCGCCCTCATAAGGAAATTTTGTTTCCTCGATATATCATAAGTCAGAGCTCCGGAGGACCACAACTGCGCCAACTCATCAATCAACGGTCGAAGACAAACATCTATATTCCGCCCCGGGCTGCTTGGACCGGGTATGACAGTAGATAAAAACATGAACTCCGGCCTCATACACATTCCCGGTGGCAAGTTATAAACTGTGAGTATGACCGGCCAACAAGAATAAGGAGCAGCAAATGACCCAAATGGGTTGAATCCGTCTGTACACAACCCAAGACGCACATTCCTTGATTCAGCTGAAAAGTGAGGATGAACACTGTTAAAGCGTTTCCACGCTTCGCCGTCAGAAGGATGAACCATCACTCCATCAACCGCATGGTGTGCTTGGTGCCATGTCATGTGCTCAGCAGTCCTTGGTGACATGAATAACCTCTGCAGTCTAGGTGTAATCGGGAAGTATCTAAGTTTTTTATATGCCACTAGAGTCTTTCCCCTGCCAGTTCTAGGTTTGTAACGGGAATGCCCGCATGTCATGCACTCGGTCATCTCAGCATTTTCAAGGTAGTATAACATGCAGAAGTTAGGGCACATGTCAATTTTCTGGTATCCTAAACCGAGGGGTTTCATCATGGACATCGCAGTATAGAAGTTCTCTTTCAGCCTGTTCCCTTCAGGTAAAATGCTTCTTGCCCATTCAATAATCTTGTCATACCCGGCCTCACTCAACCCGTGATCTGACTTGATGGGGAACACCTGTGCTACGGCCGATAATTTACTGTGGTTCGTGCAGCCATCCCATAATGGTTCGTCAGAATCTTTCAACAAATCAAAAAACCTAGCTACATCTGCATTAGGTTCTTCTTCTACGATTGGACATTGACTGACATTACCTTGATTCATTTTCATTGCATCCATAACCATATTTCTGTAAGGATTAGTGTTGTCATTTGCCGCTTCATGCACGTTGCTAGCACTAGAAGTAGACCCAACCACCGTTTCTTCCATTCTCCTCTCACTAACAAATACTTCTCCATGTGCATACCAACACTGGTAATTCTCCATAAACCCTTTGTGTAGAAGATGCATCATTACAACATTTGGATGCAGATACTTTTTATTTTGACACTTTCTGCATGGACACCTAATACCGCCTCCAGTAAAATTTCTGGGAATAGATGTTGCGAAATTAATAAAACCCTGAACCCTGTTACAATAATCCATCCTCCGCAATCCTTGGGGTGAATCTCGATACATCCATGAACGATCATCCATGATTTATATCGAACCTCTATAAAATTATGATGACATCATGTATTAATTAACTAAGTTAGGTAAATAAACTTGCAAAAATATTACTTTACCTCGAGATTATCCAACAAACCAATCACAACTTCTCATAAATATTAAATATTCATTATCATTTATCAACGTCCATACAAATTAAAATATATAAATTTACAGAAATTACCACTCCGCAATACTATTGATAAAACTTTAAACGGACCCATTAAGCAAGCTCTTAATTATTTCAAAACAGCACATGTACTTCGGTAGTTCCATAAAGTTTTAACAATTTACAAACAAATATAATCTTACAAAATCTAAAACAAACCATAACAGGTATAGAATTATACATTCATATACTATAAGTTTGTTTGAGAAATAACAATAAAACATGTACATCTACTAACAAAATACATATACTAAAAAAACAATAAAATTGACATTTAATTAAATGTTAAAATTTAAAAAGATAGAATTACTTACAAAAATTGATAAAATCCGTCGGTAAATCATAACACGGATGCTATGACCACAAAACTTCAAGAAATATAACTTGTTGTGCTGATATGAGGGAGATTTTTGTTTGGGGGGGAGGGGGGGCTGGTTGTTTGCAGATGGGGAGAGTTGGGATTAGGAAGAAGAAGGAGAAATAGGGGAGGAGAGGGTCGGCAGAGCGGACATATATTAACTTTTCCTGACGGTTTCACTGACGGACACTCCGTCGGTGAAACCGTCGATGATTCTGACGGAACAATCGACACGTCACCGTACGGATCTGCCATTTCAAATCCCTCGGTGATTCCGTCGGCAATTTAAATGGTGAACCGGTCACGTCGCTGTACGGGCTGTCTTTTTGAATCCGTCGATGATTCTGTCGGAAAAAATAACCCGCCAAAACCTCCACGTCAGCAACCCGCCTTTTGTTTTTACGACGGAAACTTTTCCGTCCGTAATTCAGTCGGTAACTACCGACGGAAATTTGCCTTCGGTAGTTACCGACTGAAGTACGGACGGAATAGTGTCCGTCGGTAATTTCGACCTCAAATTACTGATAGACATATTCCGTCGGTAAATCCGTTTCTATTTAGCGAATTTCTGGTAGTGTCATGAACCTTTCAAATGACGTGACAAGATGTCTAAAATTTATTCAGATGCAATTCATGCATGTTAATAATTCTTGTTTTTTAAAAAAAAAAAATTACTTAAGGGGTAATCCGAATACAAACTTAGAGTTTCATGGAGTAATTAGTAATATTTTATTAAATATTTATTATATCTATATTAAAAAAAATATATAAATAAAATACAAAAAAAATAAAAATAAAGATAGTTTTATTATTTTTTATATATTATATTTTTTGTTATCTTTGTATCTGTATTTTATCATATCACCATAAAAATTAAGCATTGAGCGCCCATGTGTTACTATAGGCTTGTGCTTACAGGATTATGATTTTTTGAATTTAAACTGGTTTTGCCTTGGAAGGTTGAACTACGGTGACTGTTTCTAGACAGTAGGTAGTTTATTACCATGAGCCTGAACAGTACCGTAACTGACAACTCATAAGCTACCACGTGGCACCATTACTTTTATATCCCCCACTTCTTGTACAGTTCAGATAGATTTCTAGACTGTCAAATCAGGAGCTTGCATGCCAACATAGGCTTGGTTCTTGCAGCGTGGAGCAGCCATAGTTATCAAACTTAACCGATCAAGAAGCTGGGGTCGGATTTTATAGATGAATCTGGATTCACTTCAACCAACTCGAATTAATTTAAATTTTTTTTAAAATTTTAATATTTTATATAAAAAAATTAAAAAAAATTGATGAGAATATAAGTTATACATGTTATAAATAATAAAATTTTAAATTTTTTTTATCTCAAATTAAAAAAATACTATATAACAATGGGAAAAAAACAAAATTCAACTCATTAATCCAATGGGAAAAAAAACAAAATTCACCACCTAAACACTGTGGTGGCTGAGATATTAGAAAAGTCTATTACGTACTTGTTTGTCTGTTTTTTAAAAGCACTTTTAAAATATAAAAAAATAAATGTCATGGCTTAATTTATTGTCGGTGATATGAATGTCCACATGGAGCCACCAGCGTAATCTCTTTTATAGCACCGACAGAATGCAGGGGAAAACATAGCAGTGAAATCCAACTTAATGTTTATGATCAAATCATTCTTGAAGTTTAATCTAGCCATTCAAGTTTTTGACATCAGATTTGTTGTGAGCTATTTGTAAATCTCTCCCTCTCCCTCCTTCTCTAACTTAAATTTAAAATTAACTCATATAAAAATTATTTTAATATATTCTAGTTAATTTGATATATCTATGATATGTCTAAATATAATAATTTTATTTAAGATAATATCTTTTAATATTAATATGATATATGAGATATTGAATCTACTTGAATTTTATGATCTAACATATCAAACTCGTGTTATAAATCATGAAATTAAAAATAAATCAAATACACAAATATTCGTTACCAACACTAATCATTGCTACAATTGACTATAAATTAAAAGATATAAGTAATACATTTTCTTAGCTTTGGCCTTAACTTGGTGGTTAGGAATCTATTAGACTAGCTAGAAAATTTTATGCGAGCATATTAAATTTCTCAATAATCAAAGCTGGAGTTAACCTAACTAGCTAGTTACTTGAAGATTAAAGAAAGAAACAACGTCGAGAGCAAAGGAAAGAGTACTATATATATGACATCGAGTCGAAGAGCTAAATATAAACAAATCGAAAAGAGTGAGAGTGAGAGAGGCTGCATACAGCATCTCAGTATTGCTTCTAGGAAAGTGGCTCTGCTTGCTGCTGCTTGAAGCAAACAATTGCCGTTCTCCAGTACAGGCCAAGGTGCGTGCTCTGTTTTGCTTAATTTGCTCATTAATTAGTTTTGTTTTCTCTCCATCCATGTTTCTTCCTTCCATAATATATATTTGATTCACTAAGACGAACGGTTCAAGGGGAATGTCATGAATGTAGCCTCTCACTCTGAAACTCTAGTTCTTATTTCTTTTGGCTCTTAATTAGTAAGTTTACAAGTGCAACGCTTGAAACGAGCTTTCACCTTTCCTCTGCTTTGAAAGGAAAATTGTTGTTAAAGATACCTCATATATAGAAGTCTCAAATGAACCTCACTGAAAAAATCACCATGAGAAAGCTGAGGATAGTAGCTCCTGCAGGTTAAGGAGGATGCTCCTTTTTTCACGTACTAATTAATTAGTTTTTAGAATTAGACACGCTATTCAATTCATTTTATTTATAGGGACTAATTTATAATTTATTCATTTTGAGAACAAGACTAGAAGTCAGACTCTTGAGAAGCAAATATTAATGGCAAATGTTACTATTGTCTCTGGTTACAGAAGCAAAAACTTCAAACGCATAACTTTTTTATATATATTTTTAGTTAATTCTTTAATTATGAAAATAATCTTAATTTTTGAGAAATTGTTTTTATTGGTCAATAGTGATTCGTTTATCTATCATCAACGCAGCAAATTGCAATAGATGGGAGAAATTCGCTCACCATATTTTTCACTTGGCCAAAATTACTTCGGAGATAATTCTGATCATATTCATTCACCGTACATTTCATATGGCGGAGAGGACTATCATGGAGACTATGCCGAAATTCATCCACCATATTCTTCAGCCGGAGACTACCGTGGAGATAATGCTGAGATTCATTCACCATATTCTTCAGCCGGAGACTACCTTGCAGATAATACTGAAATTCATTCTGAAGCATTGTTTCATCAACATATTTCTGGAAATTCATACAATGCACAACAATTTGTTAAGCATGGAAAAGTAACCCGTCGTGTTATAGGACCTTGGAATTATGAACAAGAGAGTGTTGTGTGCATCTACAGAGTTGGCAAGGCACTTCGCAAATCAAACGAAGCCATGTACAGTCCTCAACAAATTTCTATAGGCCCTATTCACCACGGCAACGAAAATCTGCGTTTAATGGAAAGGAAAAAGTCTAAATACTATGGAGAGTTCTGGAAAGGCAGGGTGTCAAAGGAAAAGGAACTGGAAGGGGCTAAGAGCGAGTTTCGGGCTGCCCTGCGAGAAGATGAAAATACGATCCGCCAATGTTATGAAGATGATTCCCATGAAATTGAAAAATCTGAAGACTTTCTGGATCTGATTCTGTACGATGCTGTATTCATCTTCGAGCTATTCCTCAAGTACAGAGAAGGTAGAGACGAGTTTAAAAAAGATTCTATATTGAAACAACCATGGTTGAGGTTGGCGATTCGACGGGACTTGATTTTGTTTGAAAACCAGCTTCCATTCTTTATTCTTGAGAAATTATATGAACTTCTTCCAGAAAACATTAAAGGAGAACACACGGATTTTAAAGCTCTTGCTTGTTCCTATTTTAAACTCCACCTTTCAAGTGAATTCTCTCCTCATGCAGCACCAATGCCAAAGCATTTCACTGATTTGGTAAGATCTTTACTATCCTTCACTCAAAATGCCAAGACTGTAGAACTAATCAAAAGCTTGCACAGTGCAACCAAGCTACGCCAAGCAGGAGTTAAGTTTAAGGTTCCACGAGAACGTAAATGCTTACTTGATGTGGATTTCCGTAGATTGGGAACGGAGTTTCACATACCACAGCTTGAGATAGACGGCAACACTGAACGTCTCTTCAGAAACCTTATGGCCATGGAGAAGCGTCTTTATCCAGGAGAAGAGTACGTCTGCCATTACATCAACCTATTGAGTATTCTTGTTGTCAAACCTAAAGATGCGAAACTCCTAATGGAAAATAAAATTGTAATTCACAATGACGAAGTTGCAGTGAGGGACCTGATTTACAGTCTTGCATCAGACACGATTGATCGCCATTCCTGTTATCACGACATCTTTACTTCGGTGGATGATTATTATAAAAGCTCCTGGGCCAAAAACCCCGCATACTTTATAGAGGAGTTTTTCGGGAATTTTTGGAAAGGTGTTGGAACGGTTTGTGCAGCTATCCTCCTCATCCTCACTTTGGTACAAACAATTTGTGAGCTCCTTGGCCTGCGCTAGTACTCCAAGCGTGGATCAAGTCAATCCAGAGCCTGTGTAGTTTTATTTCTCCTGTTTGTTGGCTTTTGTTGTGTTGTGCTGTGGATTTTATGTTTCCTGTGCAGTCAATAAACACGCGCGCGCGCGCGCGCGTTCTCTTTGATGTTTTTTTTTTTAATTCTTATCACATGTAACTATTCTTTATATTTTATTTTGGATTTCTCATAATTTGCGTTTAATATTATAGAACATAGTATTTTTTACTTTAAAATATATTAATTTAATATTTTTTAAAGTAAAATACATAAATTATCATATTTCTAAACACTCACATAACTTATCTCTAAGTGTGCGAGGGTGATAAGAATAGGCATCAACAAAAAGACACAAGCATGACTTGTTAATATAATATTTCCTTCCTAGATTTTCAAGGTATGCATATTAATGTCACTTTCTTGGGCTGAAGGTTGACCAAACCAAGATGTGGACACATAGTCTAGGAAATAATAAATAAATAAACTTGAAATAAATAAAATATAATTTTGATTGATATGTAAGCTAGTTTAAAAATATACTCTACTATCCAATAAAAAAATATATTTACACGAGTATAAGAAACTTATGAGAGTATTTTATTAACATAAAAAGAAAAAAAATAAGTGGTCATCAATATTAATAAATCAAACGAAAGAAAATTGGGGTCAACATATTGATCTCGTTTTTACCACACATTGTTAAGTCATTAACAATATTAAAATAGTTTGAATATTAAATTTAGTTTTGATTGATGTAGAAATTAATTTAAAATTATGTTTCATTATCGGATAAAAAATAAGAATTTACAAGAGCTTTTATTAAGATAAAATAAGAAATTGTTTTTACTGGTTATCAATGTTAAGGGTCCACCAATTGATCTTAATTTTTACCCTAACATCGTTAAGTCTCTAACGCTGTTAACTCACCACGCCCATATTTAAGCACGGGTTGATACATGGAGCCTCCCTCTTTCCCATTTCCTTGATCTCTCTCTGGGCAGCTTCTGTGTACTCTGCCCTCTCTCTGTCTCTCGCTCGTAATCTCTGTCTCTCTTTATTGCTTTTGTTATCATTGTTGTAGATCTTGGTCTGGATTCGGACGGGATTAGTCTTTTAATTATTTTCTATTCATGTTCAATAAATTTTTAAAAAACATATATTTTTTAATTATTACGAATAGAGATAGCAACGGACTCGATTTATTATATTTCAAAGAGTTGAAATTTTTTTTTATTATATATGCCACTTCAACTATTATATCACTAATAAAATTATTCTATTTGTATTTTATAAAAGGTTAAAATAAAATTACTTTAAATGTCATTGTCAATTATCAATAAAAATAAAATAATTTTATCGATATAGTTTAGCTGGTATTTTTTTTCACATTTGTTATCTGTACGTAAAATCATCGGATTTTTTTTGCCAACAGCAGAAAAAAAAAATTTACTGACAAGCAGTTTTTCAATAGATAGTTTATGTATATGAATCAGTTAATAAAATATGGAATAATAAAATAAATACCGATAAAATATATCATCATAAATCTGTTAAATGTAGCGCTAGTGTATTTGCATAATTTATAATTAGACAGACTGCCCTCTTGCATGGCAAATATACCACAGGTCAAATCATCATCATGTTGTACTGCTACAATTCTGAGATGCGCGCAGACACAGACAACTGCTGCTCTCCCCTCCTCTTCTTTGCGCCTTTGTCTCTGTTTTGCTGTTGTTAAATCTTCCAACCTGCTACCTTGCCCATATTTGTCACCACTAAATTTTGGACACTGTCAATTTTTAGACATCAATTCGAGTGTATTTTTGATATATCAAATGTTTATTTTATATTTTATTAAATTTTCACAACTTGAGTTTGTTTTGCAAGTCCACATCAACTTTTTTATGCAGAATTTTTGTTTTTTTGGTTCTGTCCTTTATTTATATTTTTTAATTTCAGAAAAAAAATGACTAAAGATTCTAAAAGAAAGAAATAGAACTACGAACTAGCAAAACAAGCAATTCAAAAAAAGTTTCCATCTTAATACAAGTGCGGTGAAATTTCTCAAAACATATGTAGATGTGGATGAGATACGCAATGTTCCCTCTTAAACTAAGGAATAACTGGTGGTCGAATCAATCTATCTGTGTGCTAATTTTACGAATTAAGAAGAAACAGTAAATATATGCACTGATAACAACAGGGGCTTCAGAGGCAGCTGCCCATCCAAAAATACCAAACAGTGCGCAAAATCATACCAAATTACACTGTTAAACGAATATGGTGCCTGCATGATTTTAAAACTGACTACCTCTTCCATGGAAAATATACGAAGAGATTAAATCGTGGTCAATATTACTCTTCATTAAGTCAAAGCTCATACGTACGATATCACATGCAATCAGCCACGAGTAACATGTGCACAAGCATAATAATAGCAGACCAAATGTAGAGCTCCATTCACTAGACAACATGATTAGAGCTTTTTTCTTTCTTTTTTAATGTATATAAATATTTGTAATTGATTTTGACTGTTAAATTAATAATATAAAATGTTTTTTAATTTAATTTAATTGTTTAATGTCAAATTATTTGATCCAAAAAAGCACAAATTACTGAAACACCAATTGAATCACCTACATGTATAAAAATTTTGTTGAGGAATTTATCGATATTATAGATTCATTTTCCTAAGAGAATTACAGAGAGTTCTGATATGTTTGGATATAAACCAACATATTCACCAATATATTTTTATGTCAGTGATTTTGTTGAGGACTTCATTAGTTCTACACAATATATTATCGATGATTATTCCATCAGCAAACCATTGGTTATATTTACCGAAGAATTAGCTAGTAAAATAATGGTTGGCAACTCTTTTTTTTTGGCACCTATATTTTATTGATGTTTTTGTTAGTATTTAAATTACTGATTAAATAATTACCAATAAATCTAAAATCGCTAATAAGGCACTCACCAACAACATATTTATATCGAAACATCCATCAATGATTTTTATAGTGATGAAAATACAACTTTTAGAATGATGGAATATTTTGTCGATGTAAATCAATTTTCTAGTTGTTATTGGAGCTTACAAAAAAAAAAGAGAAATTGGTTATGTAAATTCATTGGAGGTCAGATAAGCAACATCTTAGATTTGGAATAAGCAGCAAGAGATTTCACCAAATAAGAATTCTTGTGTGATTTTTTTGAATAATTTGTCAAAGTGAATTTCATTCCACTAGTTCTTGAATGAATTATTTGATTTATTCAATCTATCTCTAAATTTAAATTAGTAATAATCAACTGTCGCGTGACACTTGTAACTCCACCTTCAAAAAACTCATGCGTAAATCATAATACATGTCAAACAATAATTAATCAATATTAATTTAAATTAATATATAAACCAAATTAAATCTGACAATTTGTTCATACACCATTAGCATAGAATCTTTTGCCAAAAGATAATGGTAATTAGACCATTAGTCTTGGGGTTGGTTACAATTTAGCCCTTATAGTTATTCCTAAAATATTTTATATTAGCTTTGCCTTACCTCCTGTACATAACGTTAAATATCCTCTAACTGTTTTAACAAATGCTTGTGGGAAAAGAAAACTTCACCACCTAAACCCTCCGGTGGCTCCGATGTTAAAAAATCCCATTATCTATTTTGTAGGTCACATATCGATCCCTATCCATTACCCACCACCCACTAATCATTACCAACGTACGGAATCTCTTTACACTACCACTAATCACTGCTACAATTCATTACACACACACACACCTGTGCTTAGCTATGGCTTTAATCTTAGCGATATAATGTCCGTATGGAGTCGCCGACGGAATCTCCTTGTATTACCAATTGAGTGTAAGGGAGAATCTGGCAGAGAGTTTTAGCGTCTCTATTATGAGATTTAGAATCAGAATCAACTTAATGTTGATCAAATTATTCTAGGAGGCTAGCTAATTTAACAATTTAAGTTTTTGAAATCAATTTGTGAATATTTGTTCATCGGAGTAGCTTATGATAACATATCAGAAATGATCTCAATTCAAAAAACAAAGTTATAAGATGAGATTTTAAGAATTATTGTACACACTATTATACTATTACGATTGAATTTGATAATTAATTAAGTTTTGGCTGCATTCAAAAGATTTAAATTTTGTGATGAGTGGATGAAGTAGCGAATGGACTAAATAAATTAAACAATTTATTCAAGGA
This sequence comes from Populus trichocarpa, assembly GCF_000002775.5. Taxonomy (NCBI): domain Eukaryota; kingdom Viridiplantae; phylum Streptophyta; class Magnoliopsida; order Malpighiales; family Salicaceae; genus Populus; species Populus trichocarpa. The sequence continues at coordinate 654,233 of NC_037289.2, read as the reverse complement.
TAATGACGTCAACTTTTTATTCAGACACTAATGGCACTTTAACCAATAGCTTACGGGCTTGGATACAGTTTAGACACCGTTTGTTTGCTGGAAAGTAGTTTTTTTTGGAAAGTGAATTCCAGGGAAAGTATTTTTCGATATTTGGTAGTGTAATAAAAAATAAGTTGGAAAACAATTTCCAGTGTTTGGTAATGTCATGGAAAATGAGCTGGAAAATAACTTATTAATGTTTTATTTTTCTCAAGTTTATTAAAATAATGAGGAACAAATCTTACAAATTAAGAAGTTGAATGAGAATGAAATTGAAAAAATATATAATTTTATAAATTATCTCAAATAAAATAAATAATAATCAAAATAATAGAGATCAAATCTTAAAAAATTAAAAAAAAATGAAAGATGAAGAAATTAAAATAATAATAATTAACATTTCATAAATTATTTCAAATAAAATAAGTAACATTCAAAAGAATAAGGACCAAATTTGATAGATAAAAAATTTCAATAAAAAAATGATAAGGAAAAAGCAAAAAGCAATTATAAAAATAAGGACCAAATTTAATATAAAAATTAAATTTTAATAGATGAAATTGAAAAATAAATATTCAAAACAAATTATATATAGTAATCAAAAGTTTGAGGATCAAATTTGATATAATCAGCAAATAATGACATTTCTAAATTTTTCACAACTTTCAGAAAATGTTTTACGCCCAAATTTTCCAGGAAAACACTTTCCTGAAAACCAAGCCAAATTTTTCTTTAACTGGAAAGTGTTTTCCGTTGACCAACTTTTCTAAAGGCAAACAAACACAGGAAAGTTTGGAAAGTGATTTCCCGGAAACCACTTTCCGGAAAACAAACATAGCCAAAAGGGAAAACACTTTCCTGGAAACTAAACCAAATTTTTCTTTGACTGGAAAGTGTTTTTCGTTGACCGGAAAGTGTTTTCTGTTGACTAAGTTTTCTAATAGCAAACAAACACTGGAAAGTTTGGAAAGTGATTTTCCGGAAACTACTTTTCGGGAAACAAACATGGTCTTAGTCTAGTATTATTATTCCTAAAATATTTTATATTACCTTTGCCATAACACATGTGATAACGTCATATATTCAACTTTTTCTTCAACTCATTTAATCAAATGGGAAAAAAAATATTCAAGATGAAACTAAAAACAGGAGGGGGCTCTAATTTCTCTCGGTTCTTTCAGTTTCTAGTTGAAGTTAATTAATCATGTCAACCCCAATAAATTTTTTTTAATAATTTAATTTTAAACCGACAGAAACCTTGTTAATTAAATAATAGTATTGACTTGTTAATTAAAAAATTCCACCACCTAAACACTCTGGCGGCTCAGATATTAAAAAATTCCATTACGTACTTCATCGTTCACATACACAAATATTCGTTACCAACACTATTCATTGCTACAATTGACTATAAATTACAAGATATGAGTAATGCTTTTTCTTAGCTGAGGCCTTAATCTTAGTGATATGAATGTCCATATGGAATCCAACATCATGTTATATCATTTTTAGAGTTTCATTTAATAAATTAAGTTCTTAGAAATAAATTTGGGACGGTTTGTCTATTAGAGTCTCTCTTAACATGTTAAAAACTATCTTAATTCAAAAAAATTGAATTATTAGATGAGATATTGGTAATGGTTTTAGATGTTGTTCCAACTAAATTTGATAATTAATTGACTTTGAGTTTATCTAAAAGATTAAATTATTGGAAGAGATCTCTATATATAACCTAAAATTTAAGTTATTAAATAATGCCTAAATATTTTTGAACTTGAAACTTTCAGAACACGTTATATATGTATTGTGCTGAAACTTTTTAAATTTATTTAAAATATTATTTGATATGGAAAAATCATTTCACCTAAAAAAACATAAACCGTCGATCAAACTCCAACTTTAATTTTATATTAGTTCACTAACAATCCAAAACTTGGTGGTTAGGCATCTATTAGACTAGCTAGAAAATTTTATGCGAAAGAAATTTCTCAATAATTAATCAAAGGAGTTAACCTAACTAGCTAGTTACTTGAAGATTAAAGAAAGAAACAACGTCGAGAGCAAAGGAAAGAGTACTATATATATGACATCGAGTCGAAGAGCTAAATATAAACAAATCGAAAAGAGTGAGAGTGAGAGAGGCTGCATACAGCATCTCAGTATTGCTTCTAGGAAAGTGGCTCTGCTTGCTGCTGCTTGAAGCAAACAATTGCCGTTCTCCAGTACAGGCCAAGGTGCGTGCTCTGTTTTGCTTAATTTGCTCATTAATTAGTTTTGTTTTCTCTCCATCCATGTTTCTTCCTTCCATAATATTTGATACACTAAGACGAACGGTTCAAGGGGAATGTCATGAATGTAGCCTCTCACTCTGAAACTCCAGTTCTAATTTCTTTTGGCTCTTAATTAGTAAGTTAGCAAGTGCAACACTTGAAACGAGTTTTCACTTTTCCGCTGCTTTGAAAGGAAAATTGTACCTCATAGAAGTCTCAAATGAACCTCACTGAAAAAATGACCATGAGAAACCTGAGGATTTCAACAGGTAGGCTTCCAAAAGGAGTCAATCATGCTTATGTTCATCTAATTCCAAAGATAGCTTCCCCAGTTGGCTTCAAAGATTTCAGGCCTCTTAGTTTGATTCATGGTATTTACAAGATAATGGCTAAGGTTCTTTCTAGCCGTCTGAAAACGGTTATGCATGACCTTATCAGTGAGAATCAAACAGCTTTCTTGGCAGGGAGGCAAATAATTGATGGGTTTTTGGTTGCCAATGAAGCAGTTCATTCCTTGAAAAGACACAGAGTGCCGAGCCTTATCTTTAAGGTGGATTTTCACAAAGCTTTCGATAGTGTGCAGTGGGATTATTTAGAGCAAGTTATGAGGCATATGGGTTTTGGTGAAAAATGGATTAATTGGATCAACACTTGCATCTCCACCGCAAAATTATCAGTGATGATTAATGGATCTCCTTCTAAGGAATTCTTGATGGGCCGTGGGATTCGCCAAGGTGACCCCCTTTCTCCATTCCTTTTTCTAATAGCAGCAGAGGGATTATCTGTTTTGTTTCAAAGAGCAGCTTCAAATGATCTTTTCAAAGGTATCCCTTTTGGAGACAGCTTTTGCCTCAGTCACCTACAATATGCAGACGACACTTTAATCTTCATGCCTGCTAATCTTCATATGGTCAAAACAGTTAAAAGGATCCTGTTGTGGTTCGCTATTTGTTCAGGTTTGCACATTAACTTCCATAAAAGCTCTTTAATTGGCATAAATGTTGGGGAAGATACTTGTGCTAGTATGACATATTCAGTCTTTTGCAGATTTGATTTCTTGCCTTGCTCTTATCTAGGCATGCCTTTAGGATCCAATCCTAAAAGATTGTCTACATGGAAGCCTATTATTGAGAATTTCAGACGAAAGTTGAGCATGTGGAGAGGTCGTATGCTTAGTATGGCAGGACGTATCTGCCTAATCAAAAGTGTCTTGAGTTCATTGCCAGTATATTATATGTCTTCTTTTCTTATGCCGAAAGGTGTCTGTAATATACTAACATCTATTCAACGAAGATTCTTGTGGTCTGGAGTGGCGAAGCAAAAGAAAATCTGCAAGGTACAGTGGCATATTGTTGTGAAAGCTAGAAAAGAAGGAGGCCTTGGGTTGGGTTCTTTAATGTCAAAAAATATATCCATGCTTTTCAAATGGATATGGAGGCTAAACTTACCAGACCATGCCTTATGGAAACAGGTAACAACCCATTTTTACTCCCCAACTTTCGAGAATGGAATCCCAAAATTGCATGGTCATATTTTCCCATTTTGGAAAGACGTTTTGTCAATCTTGGATCCAAACAATGTCATCGGCTTAGTATTGCGTGAAAACATTAAATTCAAGATTGGAGATGGATCCTCCATCCTTTTCTGGTCTGACGTGTGGATAGGATCAAATGCTTTACGTAGCATTTTCCCTAAGCTTTACCAAATTTCTACTTTTCGGAATGGTTTGGTTAATGAGATGGGTCAATGGGTGAATGATCAATGGCGATGGAATTTGGTTTGGCGTAGGAAGCTCTTATCTTATGAAGAGCAACAATATCATCATTTGCTCTCAATGTTGGAGCCAACGATAATCCGACAAGGAAAAGATGACAAACTTATATGACCATGCAATTCTGATGGAAGCTTCTCAGTTAAATCGTGTTGCACCCTAATTGACAATACCTCCTCTGCGACTGATAGAGTCTTCGAAGCCAATGTTTGGATTAAAGGGGCCCCTCCGAAAGTGCAGGTGTTTCTCTGGTTGGCAGTACAAGACAAAGTTAGTACAAGAGCTTTTCTCCATCAACGGACTGTTTTGTCTGCCACACAAGCTTCATGTGTCTTTTGCAGCTCAAATTTGAAAACCTCAGAGCATCATTTTATACACTGTAACTTTTCTAGGAGTGTTTGGATGAAAGTTTTGGATTGGTGGGGTATCCAATGTTGTTTACCGAGAACAATTGACTTGCTGCTTCTGTAGTGGCCCGAAATGGTGCATGGCAAATTCCAAAGATCAGCTTGGAGATTAATTTCAAGTAGTACTATTTGGGGTATATGGTTGCTGAGGAACAAAATTGTTTTTGAGGAGGGAACTATAAACTTGTTTGATTGTTTCTCCACCATCCTTCATCGGGTTGCTATTTGGTTGCATTCTCAAGATTCAAACTTCAATAATACAGGAAATGACCTCTTAAGATTTTCTGATGGCATCAAATTATGGTGTAATAAGAAATCTTAGGTAGTCTTCTTGTTGTTTGCTGTAGTAGATCAGTTTTTTTTTTCTTCTTTTTTTTTTTTATCTCTTGTATTTTTCTTTGGCTATTCGCTTTATGGCCTTCTTAATATATTCTCGATGATTATAAAAAAAAAAAGAAAAGAAAAAAAAAAGAAACCTGACGATTTTAGCTCCTGCAGGTTAAGGAGGATGCTACTTTTTTTACTACGTATTAGGTCGTTAATTAGAAGTAAAATTACACACTATCTATGAATCTATATATAGATCTATGAATCTATAAATCTGAGCTGAAAATAAAAGATGATCGCTAAAAAGACCACAAGTAGGAGCTAGTAAGCTTGTTAGATGAAGAGCCATGGATATATTATAATTTTATGTACTTGCTGAGGGCATTTGATTTTCGTAAAATATTTTATAAAATAATATATTTTATATTTTTCCATGTAAAAAAATTAAAAACAATTAGTTAATTCAATCAAAATCCAACCCTTAACCTATTACCTTTTTTAAAAAAAAACTTTGGTTAAAACAAATCACTTTGATCCTTTATATTTGAATAAAAAAGATTTGGGATCAACTTGGGTCCAGGACTTGCTTTAGGTGGATTCCTTAATCATGTTTTACAATTACAGGGAAAATTACCTATATATTCTTTAAAAAAGAAAAACAATTTCCGCTCTTCTCATGTTTCCTTCCCTTTTCCACTACCTATCTATCCTCCTCTTTTTATTTCCCTCCATCACAACAACCATCGCTTTGTTCTACCTCCTCGTCTCTCACCCCCGCCTCTTTTCCCTTCTCCTCCTTGCTTTTATCTTCTCTCTACCCATCTCTCCTTCCCTTTTCTTTTGCCTCTCCTTCGTCCCCTTTACCTTAAAGACTATTTTAGATATCACATGTAAATTTAACGGATCTATAATTCACGCACTAATTAATTAGTTTTTAGAACTAGACTCGCTATTCAATTCATTTTATTTATAGGGACTAATTTATAATTTATTCATTTTGAGAACAAGACTAGAAGTCAGACTCTTGAGAAGCAAATATTAATGGCAAATGTTACTATTGTCTTTGATTACAGAAGCAAAAACTTCAAACGCATAATTTTTTTAGTTAATTCTTTAATTAAGAAAATAAGTTAACTTTTTTTGTCGTATAATCTTAATTTTGAGAAATTGTTTTTATTGGTAAATAATGATTCGTTTATCTATCATGATCTAGGCAGCAAATTGCAATAGATGGGAGACATTCGTTCACCATATTTTTCACTTGGCCAATATTACTTTGGAGATAATTCTGATATTCATTCACCGTACTTCTCATGTGGCGGAAAGGACTTTCATGGAGATAATGCCGAAATTCATCCACCTTATTCTTCCGCCGGAGACTATCATGGAGATAATGCCGAAATCCATCAAACATATTATTCAGCCGGAGACTATGCCGAAATTCATCCACCATATTCTTCAGCCGGAGACTACTTTGGAGATAATGCTGAAATTCATTCACCATATTCTTCAGCCGGAGACTACCTTGCAGATAATACTGAAATTCATTCTGAACCATTGTTTCATCAAGATATTTCTGGAAATTCATACAATGCACAACAATTTGTTGAGCATGGAAAAGCACTCCGTTATTCTAGAGAAGATTTGAAAGATGAACAAGAGAGTGATGTGTGCATCTACATAGTTGGCGGGGCACTTCGCAAATCAAACGAAGCCATGTACAGTCCCGTGGAAGATGAAAATCAGATCCGCCAATGTTATGAAGTTGGTTCCCATGGAATTGAAGATTCTCGAGACTTTCTGGGTCTGATTCTGCACGATGCTGTATTCATCTTCGAGCTATTCCTCAAGTACAGAGAAGGTAGAGAGAAGTATATAAAAGATTCTATATTGAAAGAACCATGGTTGAGGTTGGCGATTCGACGGGACTTGATTTTGTTTGAAAACCAGCTTCCATTCTTTATTCTTGAGAAATTACATGAACTTCTTCCAAAAAACATTAAAGGAGAACACACGGATTTTAAAGCTCTTGCTTGTTCCTATTTTAAACCCCACCTTCGAAGTAACTTATCTCCTGCAGAAACAATGCCAAAGCATTTCACTGATTTGGTAAGATCTTTACTATCCTTCACTCAAAATGGCAAGTCTGTAGAACTAATCAAAAGCTTTCACAGTGCAACCAAGCTACGCCAAGCAGGAGTTAAGTTTAAGGTTCCACGAGAACGTAACTGCTTACTTGATGTGGATTTCCGTAGATTGGGAACGGAGTTTCACATACCACAGCTTGAGATAGACGGCAACACTGAACGTCTCTTCAGAAACCTTATGGCCATGGAGAAGCGTCTTTATCCAGGACAAGAGTACGTCTGCCATTACATCAACCTATTGAGTATTCTTGTTGTCAAACCTAAAGATGCGAAACTCCTAATGGAAAATAAAATTGTAACTTATTGCAAAGACGAAGTTGCAGTGAGGGACCTGATTTGCAGTCTTGCATCATCAAGCACGACTGATCTCCATTCCTGTTATCACGACATCTTTTCGGCGGTGGATGATTATTATAAAAGCTCCGGGGCCAAAAACCCCGCATACTTTATAGAGGAGTTTTTCGGGAATTTTTGGAAAGGTGTTGGAACGGTTAGTGCAGCTATCCTCCTCATCCTCACTTTGGTACAAACAATTTGTGCGATCCTTGGCCTGCGCTAGTACTCCAAGCGTGGATCAAGTCAATCCAGAGCCTGTGTAGTTTTATTTCTCCTGTTTGTTGGCTTTTGTTGTGTTGTGCTGTGGATTTTATGTTTCCTGTGCAGTCAATAAACACACGGGCGCGCGCGCGTTCTCTTTGATGTTTTTTTTTTAAAATTCTTATCACATGTAACTATTCTTTATATTTTATTTTGGATTTCTCATAATTTGCGTTTAATATTATAGAACATAGTATTTTTTACTTTAAAATATATTAATTTAATATTTTTAAAGTAAAATACATAAATTACCATATTTCTAAACACTCACATAACTTATCTCTAAGTGTCCGAGGGTGATAAGAATAGGCATCAACAAAAAGACACAAGCATGACTTGTTAATATAATATTTCCTTCCTTGGTTTTCAAGCTATGCAAATTAATGTCACTTTCTTGGGCTGAAAGGTTGACCAAACCAAGCTATAGACACATGGTATAGGAAATAATATAGAACCAATAGGAAGAGGAGCATGTCAAGATATTCTTCGCCAAGCATACTTTTCTTCTTCAAAATAATCAGATATGATAAATTCCAACCTCAATTCAGATAAAAAGTAGTGACTGACTTATTATGTTGTAAAATATCCTCAAATTCAACAACCATGATCCAAAATGACATGAACATGGTAAAGCATCGTTTTACAGTAGTGACTGACTTATTATGTTTTAATCAGAGGGTGTAAGAGTTGTGTCACAAGTAAATTAATGATCAAACAGCAGGAAAATATAGAAAAAGGAAGGTTCTAACCAAGGATATCAGAAATGCCTGCAATACGCTAGGTGGTTCTCTACTGACATGGTGATTATTCAGTACATATTCCCGAAACTGTTCCACCATGACTTTGACATTTTCCTAAAGGGATAGTGAAACATGTCAACATAACGACATCATAGAAGAAATACTGCTGCATAATCTTGAGATCAATTATGAAAATAATGATGTTTCCTGATACATGACCCAGCAACTTCCAGCAAATTCATTAGTCCAGAGTAACTATGTTAATGAAGTAAAAGAACCCATCAAAGCAGTAAGCATATCATTTCCCTCACTTTTAATAGAGTGAAGATAGAATTTGGTTAATTGAGTCCTGGCAATGTAAGCCAACTAAGACCAGAGAGAGTTTTCTTCTATTTTTTAAGTTTTCCTTTTTCCTTCTATATGTTACTCAGTGACCCATGAGATTTGCCTCTCACAACCCAGAGAAACACTAGAGGAGATGGAAAAAATAGCAGATCATCATTGTCAGAATGCTAAGAAACATAAAATATCAAACAAATTTTCCTATTTCAACGGATGACAAGGGAGAGGATTTGTGATGCCATTGAGAGAACAAGAAATTAACAAATAAAAATAAAACTCAACGCGACATTTGATGGTGATGATATTCCATTTCAAATAGGAATTGAGTGAAATTGAAATTCAATAGTGCCCAATAATGCAATGCTCTCTAGGCCAAGAAATTCATAGTATCTTTATCTCATTAAGATCTAAAACAGTTATTTCAATCCAATGCCAACAGTAGGGATCATTGCAAGGTTGATGGCTTGAATGCACAAAAAGTAGGGTATTTACCAGATCTTTTCTTCTTTATTTCTATGCTTAAAATCAATTCTGAAACCAATTCAAAGTACTAAGAATAGCAGTAGATAGGCAGACCCAATACACCACATCAAAGAACCTACTGCAGCATTCATGAACAAGTGCTAGAGAAATTAACTTCTACAGAGGGATGAGATGCATGCTGGGAGTTGCAAAATTTCACAAAGTTTTGCTATCTCAGGCTTCAAAAAAAGATGGAGACTCTTCTCAGAATCATCATGCAAGTTCCTTCCTCCATTATACCCAACCATGTCGGCTTTCAGTACTTGTGATAATTTACTAGTCAAATGCGAGAAGTTGGAAACGTGATTCAGTACTTGTGATAATTTACTAGTCAAATGCGAGAAGTTGGAAACGTGATTCGCATCAGTTGTGTTAAGAAGGCCACTTGAACTTGGCATGACTTTACACATCTTATGCACTGGAGCTCCAGAAGTTCCTGCAGAAGAAGAGACATTTTATGAAGATTAATTATAAAAATCAGGGAAATCCGACAATGTTTGCCACCTAATACTCTGAGAAGAGTACCATCTGTGCAAACAGGACAAGGAACAAAACCAGAACAATTAATCAACAGTGAAACTAGCCAGTTATCTATTAAAGCAGCTTTCAGAGAAAGCGAATCAGTGTTATTGTTGGACACTTTATTGCGCTTCTTTAACCTTTTCCTTTCGGAACATGAATCCACAGAATCAGTTCTGCCGCACCCATATGGAGCTGCATCACCATCTTCATTTGAAACCATTTCCGTAGCATCAAAATTCAAGTCGTCAATACTTCTTTTTTGTTTAGAAGACATCACTTGCAACAACTCTTCACCTCAGTATCAACCCCAGGTATCCTATTTACTATCAGATCTTGGCTACCTTCCAGTTTAACTTTCTTTTGTTTCTGTTTGAACAGTTCCCTGTAAGAACGAGCATCCATTCTCTTAATTCCAACCAGGACAGTTTTGATAACAGGTTTGTCACTGTTTCCAACTTCTTCAGTTTCAAGTTGTTTCACACTCTTCTCTTTCTTGTGCTTTTCCTTCATTATTAAAGAGCCCGAGCTTTTACCACACTTCGTTGGACCAGAAGAACTAGATGACGACTGATTCTTACCCTTCTCAGGCCTTCTAGAAGGAGTCGGTAAACTATGTTTCTCAACCAATCTCTCAGATTTCCTCGTAACAGGAGGAATTGGAGGGGGGGTCTGCTTCTCAATACGTTCAGACTTTCTACTACTTGAAGGGCTTGGAGTCAAGTTTTTCTTGAATGATGTTTCTCTAGCTGACTTTCTTAGACCAAAAGTATCATTAGCAGCACCCAAACTGCTTGATGATCTGTTACCAATGTTTCTCCCTTTTATATCATTACTTTCCTCATCCTTACCTTTACGACTAACCTTGGTATCATTTCCCATCCTGCAAGCTGTAAACCACAAACAACAACAACAACATGAGATTCCATTAAATCAACCAGGTCAGGCTTAACATTGATGTTTCACAAGCAATTGACCAAACTAAACCCAAGTATCCCTACATTGGCAAATCAACCCCCCACTCTTCCACTTACATTCAACCCCATAAAAAAAAATTACTATATTTGAAGCAATCTTACAAAAACTTAGACCGGATATTCTTGGAAATTATGAACAACATTCTCATAAAGAAAAAAAATATTCATTATTAGAATTTCCAAGTACAATATTCTCATAAAAGAAACAAAAATTGCCAAAAAAATTAATTCTTAGAATTTCCAAGCAAAAAGTTCTCAAAAAGAAAGAATAATAGCAAAATCAATGAAAGGCTTAAAAGAGATCAACAATGTACAATCAAGGCTGCATGTTCATTTCAATCACTGCAATGCCATTCATAATCACTGAACCACAAGAACTTAACGAAGAAATCAACAGAAACTACACTAAAATTACGCTAAACAAAACCCTAAGTCACTGAAAAAATTACTTTTTCCTTTTTCAATGTTAGATTAAAAACCCTATCAGAAGGAGAGGGGGAAAAGGGGTGGATGAGATTGGAGTTCTAACTTACCGAAGAGAGAATCGTTGGGAGGTCACCGGATTTAGTCTTCCGACGGCATTTGACTGCCGGAGTCTTTAATTGCCGAGTAGAAATGAGTAAAGAGTTGATAAAACTTTACCAATGAACAGGCCCGCAGGGGAGGGGTTAATGATCAATGTCACGCTTTGTACCTGCCCAGTTGGGAGGTTACTTAGATGTTAATCATTAGTCCTTCTACTTTACTTGTATTCAATTTAGTCCAACACTAGAAGGATTGGATTCAGACTTGGTAGCAATCATTTTTTTAAAAACCCGACATGACTTAATGCGTTAACCTCTAAACTAATCCAGATTTTAATTTTAATAAAACTAAAAGAAGAATTAATTTGTTATAATTCGGTAAAAAACTCATGTTGATTCTTGACCCGGTAAAATCCAAGTAAAAATTTTTAATTCTTTAAAAATAAATAATATTTTTATTTTTATTTTTTTAAAATAAAAAAAATAAATTAATCAGTGTTAATTCTAGTTAACACTTCTATGGCCATAAACTTGTTTCAAGACAACCCCAAACCTTTGATTTGGGAGGGCAACCCAACAAATAAACATTGATAGAAATTAGCTTATCAACTCCCGAAATAGTAATATAAAAATCCATATTTAAATTCTGATTTAGAAACTTGATAACAATAGATTGAATTCATATTATCATATGTGAAAAGCTTAAACTAAGAAACAAAAAATGAATTTTTTTAATAATGTTTTCTTACAAGTCAAAGTTTTTATTGTTGACAACTGTCAATCACAAGTACAGAGACAATTTGTCATAATTGAGGGAACAATAATGAGGATGTTTGTTTTAAAGGTAATTTTTGTGATTATGATTTTAAAAAAATAAGTTTAAAAAAATATGATTAGGCGTGGTTAGTTGGATTTAGATACGTGTTTGGTAAAAATTATGGTTGAGATTTATATACAATGAAAAACATGTATAAAATATTTAGTTGTGGTTGTTTTTCAAAAGTGTTTTTTACTTGGAAATGCATTAAAATAATTTTTTTATTTTAAAAAAATTATTTTTGATATCAGCGCATCAAAATGATTTGAAAATAAAAATAATTAATTTGAAGTAAAGAAAAAAATAAAAAAAATTCAAATTTTAAAAAAAGTGTTTTTGAAACGCAAAACAAACAGAGTTTTACGAAACTCAGTTAAAAAAGCATGTAAAAACTGCATTTTAAACTCAATTTTTTGATGGGCCCCATAATATAAAATACAGTTTGGTGTACTATCAAATACCTAACTGTGTTTTTTACACCGTAAATATAAAAACTAAGACTAAACAAACACACCCTTAACTGCAATGTAATTTTAATAAACTATATAACTTTAATATACATGAAAATGGAAGATATTAGAGGTTGATAATTGATGTGATGTTAATCCACTCAACCAGTGATTTTAAACTTGCTTCGTGTTAATTGATCTGAATTAGATTTAAAAACTACAATACAAAGGTTAACTTGATAATTATAGATTTAATTAATGTTTGCATTTGCTTAAACTATATATAAAAACAAAAAATGAAAATTTTAAATAATTTTTTCATCAATAGTCAAAGTTTTAGTTGTTGACTTAACTGTCAATCACAAATGGAGACACAATTTGTCATAATTGAGGGAACAATATTTAATTACAATGTTTTTTTTTTAATATATCTTTAATATACATGAAAATGGAAGACATTGAAGGTTGACAAATGATGTTAACTCTCTTATTGTTAAATCTCTTACATGTTTAAACATATGCCACATAAAATTTTAAATTTAATATTCATAAGTATAGTAATTAAAAATTAGATAAATATATACTTTGAAGATTAGCTTGTAATGTGGTTTTTTTAAATATATATCTAAATGAAAACAACAAAATAAAAATAATATGTATAAAAAAGATAAAATATAGGTGAAAAACACTTGAAACAAAAACCCTAAACATTGTAAATATTATTTTACAAGAAAAAAAACGAGTAAATTTTTTTATTATTAATCTATAAAAAATATCAATATATCCTTAATTTAAATATAAACTAAATAACCTTATTATAATTTCTTCTTGTCCCACATCATTAATGAATATAAAATACTATGGTGTAATCTTGGGGTATAATTTAATTGGTCATACCCTGAATTTGCTTTTCAGAGATTATCAATTCGAGTTCTACAAACCTCAGGGTCATTGGAGACTTAAATGATCGTTAATTTCAGAGCCCGTGGGATTAGTCAAAGCGTGAACAAACTAGCCCAGACACCTATAATAAACTAAAAAAAAACACTGTGTTGTACCTCTAATATGCTATTGGCTTTGCAACCTTAAGTTAACATGCAAAACTACAGGAAGCAAACACATTGTAAGATGTCAGTTTACAGGAAAATATTATATATAAAACCAATTAATGACTCAATTTGATCACAACTCAAGTTTGTTTATATCTATAGAATCTGCAATTTGCTTTCGAGATCAGCTATGACCTCAGAAGTTGGCAAAAATCTGTGAAACCCCTCCAGCAAATCAGGATAGTCTGCAAACAGCTCAACCACATCTCTGTACACATCGGCCACGTCCTTCCACTTGTTTCTGTATGCACATAAAGTCATCAAAAAGTCTTTGTAGGCCTCCTTGTTGATGCGCTTCTGCACCTTCCTTACAAAATCGACAGCTTCTTCATGGTCTATAGTAACCTTCTCGGCGGCCATTGATGCTTCTTAATTGATGCAATTCTGAGAAGGTTAGAAAGCCGAATAAAAGAACAAATTACCCTAATTATTATTATTATTGTTTTTGTATTAATCGGAGCACAATATTATATATATTTGTGCCCTATCAACTCTAATTAAGTCGGACTCCTATCCTGGTTATTACCTGCAGGGCATTAAGCCTATCCAATAGAGTAAGCATTAAAGAATATATATATCTGGCCCATACCGGTTAAGAAACCACCTACCTCTCAAGTCTCAACCCATGGCCCAAAGCATTTGAAGTCCTTATGTTCAAATGCTTTTCAAACTAGTTCTCTGGATCAATTTTACTATAAGTTAAAACTCTAAGAAATAAGAATATTATAAATATAGAAAGATTTTTAAAATATTTAATTTTGTTTTGCTTTATTTTTATTTTTCAAAAACTTATAATAATGAATAAAATAGATTTTTAAAATATTTAATTTTGTTTTGCTTTATTTTTATTTTTCAAAAACTTATAATAATGAATAAAATAATAATGAATAGGAAAATAAAATTAACAAAGTAAATTATTTATTTTACTTGTGTTTATAACAATTTCAAGGGTACGAAAAAATTAATCTAAAGAAGTTTAAGATTTAATCTCAAAAGCGGAGTTAAATGGTAACTTTATGGAGGGTGGAAGGGGTACAAAAAAAATGATTTATCAATGGGAGAGATATGGAAGTAGCTAGGTTGGAAGGGTAAATTAAAAAATGATAATGATAAGATTTCAGAAGTAGAAAATAATTATGTCAATTATAATACGACATTAATTCTAATGGGTTTCTTTCAAGAGCAAAATTATGATTTTCGTGTTAGAAAAATAATATAAGAAAATAATTTTGGTAGAGGTAACTCTATATCAAATTTTAGACCTAGAGTGGATTATAGTGATAAAAAAAAATTTGTATTATCATGAAGAAGATTATATTCAGTATCACTGTGAGAAGGAGAAAGCCAATGTAGAAGAACTGAAGCTAAGGAGCAAGAAGTCTGGAGATGCTGCGATTGTACAAATCATAAAGATGTTCTCATTGTTTATAAAGACAATGAGGTTTTGAGAAATTCATGAATTTTAGATTCTGGCACTCTCTTTTCATACTTGTTTAAAGAAATAATGGTTTAATATTTTTTTTAAAAAATGATGGAAATTTTATCACACAACAATCTCGCTTGATCTATACCTGCAATGTTATGAAATTTAAAGCAAATTGAGAGTTTGGATCTTTCTTACAACAACTTGAATGATGTTATTTCTCGGCAACTTACTGAAATTACCACACTAACAATTTTTAATATGGCGTATAATAACTTATCAGGTAAGACTCTCAAGAAAAATTATCAATTTGAGACCTTCGATGAAAATAATTATTAAAAAAAATGATGGAAAATTTATCACACAACAATCTTGCTTGATCTATATTTGCAATGCTCTTAAATTTGAAGCAGATAGAGAGTTTGAATCTTTCTTACAACAACTTGAATGATGTCATCTCTCGGCAACTCACTAGCAGTTTTTAGTGTGGCGCATAATAACTTATCAGGTAAGATTATCAAGAAAAAATATCAGTTTGAGACCTTCAATGAAAACAGTTATGAAAGAAATCTTTTTTTTGTGTGGATCTCCATTGCGAAATAATTGTAATGAAGAAGAATCACCATAGCAGCCAAAGGATAATGATGAACAAGAAGATGATGGTTTCATAGACATGAGTTTTTCTACATCAGTTTTGATATATATTATATAGTTGTGGTGATGACGCTTCTAGCAATTCTTTACATCAATTCATATTAGCGACGCAGGTGGTTGTACTTCATTGAAAACTGCATAGATTCTTGCAATTATTTTGTGGTGGCTAGTTTTCGTAAGTTCTCCAACTTCAGAAGGTGAATTTGTTACTGGGGAGACGATTGTTCCTAGTTTGTGATGATTGTTTGTCCTGTATGTCTATCTAGTGCATGTTTTATAGTGTATTGTCACTAAGCTCAGCCTTTTTATTTGATTAGTTATTTTGGCTAAAAATGTAAGCTGGACTTCTCATTCCGGATCCATTAGGAAGGGAACTGATTTGCATGATTACTCTTTCAACTCTCGTGACTTGTCTAAAAATAAAATGAAAAGTGACCTGCGTCTGCATTCAATTCTCATTCTCGCAACTTCGTTAATTTGTAATTGATTTTTTTTTTCAAGGAGAGAGGACTTGATTAAGTTGTATAAAGGGAATTATAATACTGTAAATTGCCAAAATCACTACTAAGTACAAACAAAATATTCTATGCATGCGTGACAACACTTAATATCTGCATTTGTATCAAGGGCGACCCCACCTCAGCTATTCAATCAAAGCACTGAAATTGGAGCAAGAAGATCCACCTTCTTCAACAGCATTCCTGGTCGTTTCTTCTAAGCTTCTTTGTTCTGCTCCTCATTTCCTCTGCTTCTCTACAGCTTCACTTTTAACATTATCTCCATGCACTGTAAGTCATTCCTTAACTCCAACACCAACTCCAGTTTTTAAAACATCGGTCACCAACTTTTCATTATGGAATTGCTCAGCAAAACATCAGTCACCATCCTCAATGAGTCACAAATGCACCTATTGCTTCATGATCAAGAATCAAAACTTGGAGTGCCCATCCTCTAATAATTAGGCCTTTGCCTTCCATTCTTCCCTCAAATCCTTCAGGTAAACAATCTTCCTTGTCTTCTTGACCCTTTTTGCTTCTTCTAACTACCCAGATAAATTGATGCCCAGAAGCTTTGAGACATGCTGCAATCTCCTTAAGCTGAGAGGCAGTGAAGTTTGCCATGCTTCCAAAGCAAATATAAACAACTGAATTTGGTTTCTTTGAGTCGAGTCACTTCAACTGAATTTGCCATGTTGAGCAATTGAGGCTTCTTTTCCTCTTCCTGCTTTATCTTCATTATCTCTATTGCATAGTGAAACCTGGCCCACGTTAATCCACACCCGCTTTAATTGACCTAACAAGATAATGTCCTAACCATACAGGTTCCTCTTTTACAGATTCACGGATCACTTTATGCAAAGCAGAGGCATGATTTTCTGGAAAAAGAGTGTCTTGGGAACTTACAGTAGATTTCGTTGGAACTCTTCTCTCAGGACGTAGCATAGCTTCTTGAATCTCTGTTTCTAATCGGAACAGGGTAGCAACGAGAAGCTTGGAGAGGTCGCAGGATGTCTTTCTTTTGTTCATGAGGCTGCCTGTAGAAACGCTGAAGATTTGCCAGCAACTTGTAGGAATCAAATCAAAGCCCCTTTTAAAAATTTAAGGACCAAAAGGAAGAAAATATAAAAAATCTGCCTTGTGTTTTAAAAAACACCTCCCTCCGTTTCCTCAACATGTCAGGTCACATTTTTGGTTGCAAATCTTGTATCCCTTGCGATCCCTCTTCTTTTTTAATTCCTGTGTGCTATTGTTTTAGATCTGAGGTGTAAACTGACTCCAACAGAGGATACACTATGTAGTATGATGAAAATACATGATATTTCTTCTTACATACCAAAAAAATATTTATTTTCAGTACACTAACCTACTATTTCTTTAGTTTTCTTCTCTGGCATAATCACCAAGCCTGTATTCATGTACAATTAATCTAGAGCAATATGGAATTACATTGCAGGACTTTGGTTTCTTAGATCAATTTTCTTCAGAGTTCACAGCTATGACAATAAGCTACCAAAGACAAACATGTTCTTGAAAAATTTGGTAAACAAACTTAAATCATCTGTAACATTTACAGACTCTGATGACTGATCGGTGAAACTTCATTTTTTTAATCTGTTTGTTGAGCAAGTCCAAGCAAGCACATAACTTACTGGTAAAAAATATTAATCTAAAATTTACACTTACTGATAACATGCATGTAGATATCTTATTGGTTGGGTTTTACAATTTACACTTTCTAATTTATAAAACCAGGAGTAAATCACATGTATCAGAGGTTTAGGTAGCTTCCTGCCCATGTGAAAACACAAGAATGACGGGTTAAATTTGACCACGTGTTATCCTATTGCAATATTACATGTGTTGTTGGACACATGCCAAGCACATTATCACATGAACAATGAATCAGCAGAAGGAATTTTTAGTAAGATATTAGTCTTAAGATTTAAAATTAAAAAAAAAAATCATCATTTTTTAAATACCATATCAGCCCCCTAACTTATAAAAATGACAAATGATAACACTGGCTATCGCATGCTATAGCTGGCTATATGTGAGGCCTTAATTTGCCTAGGGCCCTATGGTCCACATAATAATTTTCTTAAATGAAAAAAACGTTATCTTTCATGCACAATGAATCAGCAGAAGGAATTGTTAATTAAGCTTGGAACCCTGTAACAAACATCTGAGATAGAAACTGCATCAAGGGTTTTTGTTTTTCCTTCAAATTTTTGGCGAAAGAAAAGAGATCAGGATTGGTGATTTTGGAGCAAGAAGCCATGGCCATGATCGCAGTGCAGGTGGTGCTCGAGAAACTGGCTTCCTTTGTAGCAGAAGAAACACGGTTCTTGGGAGGAGTTAGAGGGGGAATCGTTGAACTGCTGGATGATTTGTATAGCATGAAATCTTTCCTTCAGGATGCGGAAGAAAGGAGTGAGAGTGATCAAGGACTGAGAGCCTGGGTCAAACAAGTGAGAGATGTGGCTTATGATGCCGAGGACATTCTTGAAGAGTTCATGCTCCGGTTTGCTCCATCTCACGAGAGTGGTTTTATCCATCATCTTCGCAATTCATATCGTTCCATCCGTAAATTAAGTGCACGGCACCGGCTGGCAGTCCAGCTACAAAGCATTAAAGCAAGGGTGAAAGCCATTTCAGAGAGAAGAAATGCATTTTCTTTGAATAGGATAGATATGCCATCAACCTCCAGTGCTACCGTAGAGAAATGGCATGATCCCCGGTTAGCTGCTCTTTACTTAGATGAAGCTGATGTCGTGGGAATTGAGAACCCAAAACATCTACTGGTTTCGTGGCTTGTAGAAGGAGAAGAAAAGCTCTCCAGTATCTCTGTGGTTGGAATGGGTGGGTTGGGAAAAACAACCCTCGTAAAGAAAGTCTATGACAGCCACCCCATCAGAAGAAGCTTTGATACCTATTCTTGGGTTACAGTTTCCAAATCGTTTGCATCCACGGAGCTCCTACGAGTTGCTCTGCAGGGGTTTCTGGTGACAGCAAACGAACCTGTTCCGGATAATTTGCAATCAATGACTGACTTCCAATTAATTGATGCTCTAAGAAATTATCTATGGAGAAGGAGGTATGTCATTGTTTTGGATGATGTATGGAATGTAAACGCTTGGGAAACAATAAAGTATGCATTTCCTGATTGTAACTGTGGTAGTAGAATTATCTTCACTACACGTTTAAGTAACTTGGCTGAATCTATAGAGAACACTAGTCATGTTTATGAACTCCAAGCTTTATTAGAAAATGAAGCTTGGACCCTCTTTTGTATGAAAGCCTTCAGAGGGGAACATAAGGCTGTATGCCCTCCAGAACTGGAAGAGATGTCTCGAAATATCTTAAAGAAGTGTGAGGGACTGCCACTTGCAATTGTAGCAACAGGAGGCCTACTGTCGAAGAAGAAAAACGGAGGTTTGGAATGGAAGAAAGTCCATGACTGCCTAGCTACAGAATTGAAAAGTAACGACGACCTTGGGAGTCTACGTAGAATACTTCAACTAAGTTACGATAATCTTCCTTACTACCTCAAACAGTGTTATTTGTATTTAAGTGTTTTTCCAGAGGATTATTTGATAAAAAGAATGAAGTTGATCCGGCTATGGATAGTTGAAAGGTTTGTGGAAGAGAAGCAAGGCTTTACAATGGAGGAAGGAGCATAGGAACACCTAGTTCTAGCATTTTCCCAATCCTCCAAACTAGGTGGCCCTATGTTTTTTTTATTCCCCTTTGAATCAACCTCCAAAAAGTAACTCACATACCTAGGTTCACTTTGACCTAACCTTACAAACACCTTTTCAAACTTTTCAGCAGCTTCTAACATAAGATAAGTTGAATTACATCGAGTTGCAACATCCAAACACAATGATTTCTTACACTCGATATGCAACTTTTCTGCACATTTCTTAAATGCAAGTAGCCTAGAGGGTGAAGATCTCACAAACCAAATTGCATTTCGAATCTTAACAACCGAAACATTCATCTCTTTCAAACCATCACATACAATGAGGTTTACAATGTGTGCACAACATCTAACATGCAAATGTTCATTTGACAATATATTAGTTGACCAATCTTTCATCACATTCTTTAAATATGAAATAGTAACACTATTAGAGCTTGCATTGTCTACTGTAATAGTTAAAAGTTTATCAATCCCTCAATCTAACAAACAATTCTCAATAACTTGACCAATTGTCTCACCCACATGATTGGAAACTTGACAAAAATTCAGAATTCTTTTATGCAAATTCCATTCATTATCAATCCAATGGGCCGTTAAAGACATATAGTTAATGTTTTGGATTGATGTTCATGTATCTGTTGTTAAACATAATCGTTGACCCTTAAGAGCTCTCTTTAATCTTTCCTTCTCTTCAACATAAAGTTTCAAACAATCTCTCATAACAGTGAAACGAGAAGGAATGTCAAATCTAGGCTGCAAGGTCCTAGAAAATAATCTAAATCCTTTACCCTCCATAAAATTAAAAGGCAACTCATCAATTATAACCATTTTCACTAGTGCCTTTCTGCATTCATCATAATCATAACCTATTGCCTTAAGAGTTCCCACACTTCGATCTCCTAATTCACCCCCTACTTTATTAGGTTCTAATACCAAATTTTTGTGCTTCTTATCAACCACAAAATGAAACTTTTTGCATACTTTCAAATGACTCCACATATTACTTGTCCCATTAATAATAGTATGACATGCATAATCCTTTCCACAATAATTACATTCAGCTCTAGGGGTTGTAGGATCACCATCAAGTTTTGTAAAATGATCCCAAATTTATGAATTTTTTTTATCATCAACATTTCTTTTTCTAGATGCAAGGACTTGAAGTTGTTTACCTTTATTTTCCGTGGTGGATACTGCAGTAGTTGATGTTGGGTTAGTGTTTGAAGCTGGGGCATTGGTTGATGTTAGGATAGTGCCAGTGGATGAAGCATTTTGATTTTGAAGATTTTCCATATGTAATTACCAAATGCAAATATGTTCATTATCACTTGCACAATTCCTTTCAGCACTTAATAAACATAAAGATTAAAATCATGTTTAAAAATTAAAATGAAACAAATATTACAGAAGTAACATGTTAAAATAAGCTTAGAAAATGTGTCAAAACAAGCTTAGAAAATCTATCAATGAGGAAAAATAATTACAGAAGTAACAGAACAATGAATACAAGAATAACATGATTTTAATGAATACAAAATGCCAATCAAGATAATCCAAAACAGAATAATGAATACATTTTACAGAATGACAAAACAAAACCGAATAAAAAAACCCATCAAAACAAAACTAGTTTGCAGAATCAAGTCAATAAACATAGGCTTATAAACATAATTTTAATCAAACTACTTGGTGTGACCTTATAAATCAACCAACACAGCAACAAAATCAACAATTCATCTGTTTTTAGTAATCAACCAACAAAGCAACAAAATCAACACAACAACAGGCTACAACAACAGAATCAACACAACAACAACAACAGAAGCAACACAAGTTTACAGTAGCAGATATTGAAATTACATTTACAAAACAACAAAATAAACTGCAAAATTACATGTAAGATTATGAAATTACATGTACAAGACAACTCTAATCCTAAACTGCAAACAATTGTAAGAAGTAAGAACGACGAGAATAACAAAGCTTGAGTTAAAGCTAAGTGAAGAGAAGATTGCTAGGACAAAAGTGAGAAGGAGCTAGAAGGGATGAGTTTGGATTGGATGCAAAGTTGCTTTGAACTTGAAGCAATAGAGGTTGACTTTAAAGATTGCCAAGGAAGCACAAAATATACCCAAGAAAAATTTGCACAAGTTCAATTCGAACTGATGGATAGGATTGGGAAGTATGAGGATTTGAACAAGAAATATATAGAGTTGGAAAACCGTTTGATGGAGATTGTAAAGGAAGAGAGTCAAAGGAAAGGTTTTAAGGCTATTAAAGCGGAGTTGGCGGTTAAGAAGAATGAGATAAAAAGTTGTGAGGATAAAAACTTGACAAGAAGCGCGAAAAGGATAAAAAGTATTTGGACAATAAGCTAGCAGTAATGGAAAAATACAAGGATCAAATCAACGCTAACAATGTTGCTTTGAACAGAACCAATATGTTGCTCATAGAAAAGATGACCAAAACAGATGAGCAAATAGACGAAGCTGCTGCACATGCTCGGATTATTAGAATCAATGCGTGAAAAGTGGGAGGGGACATCATTCGCTATCGCCGAAGCCTAGCTAAAATCGATGCCTTTCTAGGGAAGATTGAGAATCACGACTTTGCCTCTTTTACCTTTGGCTAGAGAGTTTGAGGAGGAAAGGAAATAAACTTATCAAGCATTAATGGAAAAGGGCGTTGACCCATCTTCTTATGCAAAATCTGTCTCTTGGTGAACATGATTCAAGCAAATGACTTGAAAGGCAGTACTCCTAGCAATGTGACAAGAGAATCTATGTTTCTGTTTATAAGATGGTGGTTATTATTCCTTCACAAGAAGGCTGCATCCATACCCAATATACAAATGCATTCTTATCACAATCATGCATTATATCATGCATTTTCTTATACATCTATACACGCATATGCAGACTAAGAAACATAGGTCCCCCTTCTAGAATCCACAACACTCGATTAGAGAAAAGGTTGGAAAATGAAGAAAGGTCACAACCAGAAACTCAGTATCAAAGGGAACTTGAAGGAGTTCGGAATGATGTTACGCACCTAATCGGTTTGCTCAAGCAAATGTTTTGAGACAATTTTTTTCCTTTAATGAGATCATGCATTTTCAAAGGTTCATCTTGATGTTTTTACACATCACTTTCCGTTTTCAAATCGGATCTTTCAAAACAAACATCTACACTTTACACTGAGAATGAATGGCCAAACTTGAGAATATATAGTAGCTATAGAAGAGGAAGAAGTGGATGAAAATAGGACAACATGAACAAGCTTGGAAACCCGCCAGAGAGGAACTTGAAACCATAGATGCGGACAATAAAAAATAGGAGAAAAATTGAAGATATGGACCATGATCACTCCTAAAGAAAGGAAATAGTTGATTGTATTACTCCGAGATTATGTAGATGTCTTTACCTGGTCCTACGAGGATATGCCTGGTTTGGATACTGATATCGTAGTACATAGGGTACCATTGGTAGAAGGATGCAAGCCATTTAAGCAAAAGGAGGAGAACTCATCCAGAGGTTTTAATCAAAGTGAATGCAAAAATCGAAAAAAAAAACAGTGGAATGCTGGTTTTCTAGAGGTTGTCAAATACCCGCAATAGGTGTCCAACATAGTGGTAGCCCGAAAGACAATTTTCCATTGCCATACATAGATATGCTAGTTGGCAATGCAGCACGTAGCTCCATATATTTCGATGGATTTCCGGGCTACAATAAGATAAAAAGAAGACAACACCATAGGGAACCTTTGTTAAAAGGTCATGCCATTTGGGTTGAAGAATGTTAGGGCCACCTGCCAAAGGGCCATGTTAACTCTATTTCACGACATGATGCACAAAGAGGTTGAAGTATATGTGGATGACATGATTCCTAAACCTAGAGAAGGAGAGAATCATATCCAAATATTGAAGGAATTGTCTTGAAAGACCAAAGAAGTATAAGTTGAGGCACAAGGTACAACCGGTACATATTGATATCAGAAATAACCCAGCTCATTGCTGCTTAGTCGAAAGAGAAGTGGATGGAAACCCTTGGTACTATGATGTCAAGAATTTCATCCAAAACCAGGCATATCCCATGGGGGCATCCAAAATCGACAAGAAGACCTTGAGAAGGTTGGCATTGGATTTTTATCTTGATGGGGAGATTTGGTATAAGAAATCATCCGACGGGACTTTATTGAGATGTTTGGATGAATTTGAGGCAAAAAGCGCGTTACGAGAAGTCCATGAAGGGATTTGCTCAACCCATGCTAATGGACACGTGATGGCTAGGAAGATACAAAGAGCCGGTTACTTCTGGATGACATTAGAAAAGGATTGCATCGACTATGTCTGAAAATGTCATAAGTGCCAAGTATACAGTGACAAAATCAACACTCGTCCAGCTCCTCTATTTAACTTGACATCTCCATGGCCCTTCGCGATGTGGGAAATTGATGTGATTGGACCTGTAAACCCAAAAGCCAGCAATGGTCATAGGTTTATTCTCGTGGTTATCAACTACTTTACAAAATGGGTAGAAGCCGGGTCATTTGCTCATGTGACGCAAAAAGTAGTGAAGAAATTTATTGAGAGATTTGATTTGTCGATATGGTCCACCAGAAAAGATTATCACTGATAATGCCCAGAATTTCAATGGCAAGATGATAATAGAACTTTGCGCTAAATGGAAAATCAAGCATTCCAACTCTTCGCCGTATAGACCAAAGATGAATGGTGCGGTAGAAGCTGCTAACAAGAATGTCAAAAAGATTATTCAGAAGATGGTAGTCACCTATAAGGATTGGCATGAGAGGTTGTCGTTTGCCCTTCACGCGTACCACACTGCAATCCAAACCTCAATAAGAGTCACCCTGTATACGTTGGTATATGAAATGGAGGCGGTGATACCTTTAGAAATTGAAATCCCCTCATTAAGAGTATTGATAGACTTTGAGCTAGAAGAGGTAGAATGGGAAAAGGTTAAATATGAACAGTTGAATCTGATCATTGAAAAGAGGATAGCCGCAATCTGTCATCATCAACTCTACCAAAGAAGGATGGCTAAATCATATGACAAGAAGGTTCGACCTCGAGGATTCCACGAAGGAGATCTTGTACTAAAGAAAATATTACCTTTACCTGGAGAAGATCAGAGTAAATGGGCGCCTAACTATGAGGGGCCTTACGTGGTGAAGAAAGCATTCTCAGGAGGAGCTTTGTTACTGTCTAGAATGGATGGAGGAGATCTAGTTAGGCCCATGAATTCTGACTCTGTAAGGAAATATTACGCTTGATGTATTCTGTAATCTACCAATCAATAAAATAAAGTTTGGCCATGAATTTTCTCTGTAAAAAAACCTTTCTTCATAAAAAGCATGATCTCATAGCATTTGAAATCTTTTACTTAAACAAACTCTTTTCTTACACATGACTAAGGAAACGACTCCATCAATTGGAGAACCAAATCAAATCTAAACTTGACATATTTTTGCACGCCACACTAGGGGGCAAGAAGTGCACGAAGTGCACATAGGGGTCCATAGTGAAACAAAGCCCAAAGGGGTATCGTAATAAAAAACTTCTAAAAAAAGCATCTTTTATGAGAATTGCTAATTGCATTGAAAGTTTCAGTTTTCATGAACAAAACCAAATCTTTTGAGTTTTCCTTTTGAAATAATAATAAAGCACACTACTCAATGAAGCAAGAAAGGGCCCCATAAGAAACCAGAGATCTCTTCATTAAGAGGATATGGTATATTTCGGTTCATGAGAAAAGGTTGAAACAAGAGCTCGAAGAAGTTTACGATGAAAGGGGGACCTATGTTTCCAAGATAGGTAACAAAAACATACATGCATATTGACCATAATGCATTGCTTTCAACATGTGTCAGATCGGTGTTTCATCACCATTTCTCAGGTAGTGCGTTTTCTAACCCTACCTCATTTTGAGCGTGCCTTTGAGCCCTCACTTCTTAGGTAGTGCGTTTTCTAACCCTACCTCATTCCGAGTGTGCCTTTGAGCCACCACCATTCAGGTAGTGTGTTTTCTAACCCTACCTCCTTTTGAGCGCGCCTTTGAGCCCTCACTTCTTAGGTAGTGTGTTTTCTAACCCTACCTCCTTTCAAGTGCGCCTTTGAGCCATTGTCAACATTTTTCTGGGTAGGTCACCCATTACAATGCGACCAATTCTCTATGTTTTTTTTGGGTGGGTCACCCATTACAATGAGACCATTCTTCCACCTGGGTAGGTCACCCATTACAATGAGACCGTTCTTTTCTTTATCTTGGGTAGGTCACCCATTACAATGAGACCGCTCTTTCCTTTATCTTGGGTAGGTCACCCATTACAATGAGACCGCTCTTTCCTTTTCCACTTGGGTAGGTCACCCATCATAATGAGACCATCATTTTTTTTCTGGGACCATTCTCCATCTTTTTTTTACTTGGGTAGGTCACCCATAATAATGAGGCCATTCTTCCCCCTGGGTAGGTCACCCGTAAGAATGAGACCACTCTTTCCTTTTCCACTTGGGTAGGTCACCCATCACAATGAGACCATCATTTTGTTTCTGGGTAGGTCACCCATTAGAATGAGACCATTCTCCATCTTTTTTTTACTTGGGTAGGTCACCCATAATAATGAGGCCATTCTTCCCCCTGGGTAGGTCACCCATAAGAATGAGACCACTCTTTCCTTTTCCACTTGGGTAGGTCACCCATCACAATGAGACCATCATTTTGTTTCTGGGTAGGTCACCCATTAGAATGAGACCATTCTCCATCTTTTTTTTACTTGGGTAGGTCACCCATAATAATGAGGTCATTCTTCCCCCTGGGTAGGTCACCCATAAGAATGAGACCACTCTTTCCTTTTCCACTCGGGTAGGTCACCCATCACAATGAGACCATCATTTTTTTTCTAGGTAGGTCACCCATTAGAATGAGACCATTCTCCATCTTTTTTTACTTGGGTAGGTCACCCATAATAATGAGGCCATTCTTCCCCTTTGGGTAGGTCACCCATAAGAATGAGACCACTCTTCCCCTTCTCCACTCGAGTAGGTCACCCATCATAATGAGACCACACACATTTTTTTGTTTTGGTTGTGGTTAAAGGAGATCGCTAGATGGGATCTCAGGTTAACCCAACCCCACAAAGTTTAGTTTTGAATCACCGGATAGGATTCCAAAGTGAGTAAGCTACAAATATAGGTTTTGGCTAAGGAGGTCGCCAGAAGGGATCTCATGTTAGCCCAACCGCAACACAGATATCAGCTTTGGCTAAGAGAAATCGCTAGATGGGGTTTCAGGTTGACCAAAATACAAATATGGATTTTTAGTTAAAAAGAGATCGCTAGAAGGGATCTCAGATGATTGCCAGATTTGGAATCTTGAGACAACTAAGTTTTTATCATAGTTTTTGGGTTAAGAAGGATTGCTATAAGGACAAAGTTTCAGATCAATCAAGCCTTGGCAAGATCAGTTTGGGAAGTTCAGTTTTGTTTATCTTTATAAAACTTACTACGCAAAAACCCTGCTCCGTAAGCATTATAAAGAGGGGGCATCTGTTGTAACCCATTTTTGGGTCCCCCCACAAAAATAAAATTATATAGCCGGATGAAATTAGAAAAATAATAAGAGGTGGGAGCGCTCAGAAAGAATCAGAAAAAATTGATTGAGGAGGTTCAGAAATGCAAGGAGTGAAATTTTACAGTGTATATTTGACTGATGAGAGCCCTGTTGGAAGAGAAAATTTAATTTGAAGAGAAAATGGCCAAAATTGGATGTTTATGGACTCAATTGGATTTTATTGAAGGTTTATTTGAATTTATAGAGGTTTTGATTGCAAGGAAAATTGAGTTTTAAGTCAATTTAGGCTTTAATTGGAAGAAATTAAAGTTCTGGGGTCAAATTATAATTTTTGAGAGTTGATTTGGTTAAATCAAGGGCTTAATTGCATAAATATTGAAGTTTAAGGGCCAATTAGGGACTTAATTGAAGAAATCCAAAACCAAGGACCACATTGGAAAAGGCGCGCAAGTATAGGGGCTGCAATTAACAAAATCCGGGGGCCAAATTGAAGAAATTGAAAGTTTAATGGTCAAGTAGGGATGAGATTGAACGAAACTGAAAGTCGGAGGACTAAATTGAGAATTGGCAAAGAAATCCCTATTTTTATAAAAAACGGCGCCGTTTTGCATTTAAAAAAAAAAAAGAACCAGTTACTGTTCACTTTCTTCCTCGAAAAGCTGCCCGAGTGGCTGCTTTCCAGGCGCATTTTACGGCTCGTCTGGCCTTCAAATCCGACAAAACATGCACCAACATGTCCACCTGAAACCCCTTTATCCCGGAGGATGGTCCGGTCGGTTTGAAAACTTTAGAAACAGCTCCGTTGAGTGGCTCTAAGTGGCGACCTCGGGCAGTTCACAGCCTTGAGCTGCCAAATTTGGCAGCTCGAGGTGCACACTTTGAACCAACAATTTGGATTCCTCGAGTCGAATCAAGGGCTGAAACGTTTCCCCAATATAGACAATATGGCCCTCTTACACCGCCTATAAATAGAATCTCTGTTGAAGACCTGGGAGAGGAGAAGAGAGGGTCCAAAGTCAGCCAAAAAACCAGCATTTTCGCCCAATTTCTGCAGATTTCTTCCTTTACTTCCAACGCCGGCCTCCACCGCTGCAATCACCGGAAGCACACCGTCATCCTCAGCCACCGACCACCGTCACAGCCAGCCTCCGCGACACCAACACTACCAGGAACAAAGCACTTCCTCTCCACCGCCACCAGGTTTGCCCTTCGTCGCTGTACATTTCCTTGCATTTCACTGTTCACTTCAAAAATAATTCAGTGAAATGTTATTTCACTGTTCACGTGAGGCCTGCTGGGTTGAGCCCAGCCACGTGGGCCCAGCTGGGTCTAGCCCAAAAAAAACAATAATAAATAAAAAAATAAAAATTCTTCAAAAATTATTTCAAAGAATTTGTGATTTTTCTGTAATTTTATTACTGTATTTTGGTCAATATCGGTTTGTATTTTTATACTGTAAATATACAAATCCGGTATTAAAATACCCGGTTTTCGTCAACAAAAAAAATATTTATTAAAAAAAATGTTTTGTTTTCATGCATACGGCCAATACCCTAACATTGTTTTTACGTTTTTTTTTATCTAAAAAACAAATATTTGAAGTTTCAAAAATGTGTTTTCGCATGGATTTCTTAAACACAACAAAAATTATTTTTCTTGCATTTCTGGATTTTACAACATGTTTGTAAAACTCCAAAGGGTATTGGCCAATATTCCAAAAAATATAAAAATCTTATTTTTGGGGAATTCATCTATTATTCACCACTAATGTTTGGATAAAGAAATCCCTAAAGGACGAATATCCAAAATATTATTGGGGATAATTTGTTATTATTCACCACTAATGTTTGGATAAATAAATCCCTAAAGGACGAATATCCAAAATATTATTGGGGATAATTTGTTATTATTCACCACTAATGTTTGGATAAAGAAATCCTTATAGGACGAATATCCAAAATATTATTGGGGATAATTTGTTATTATTCACTGTTAATATTTGGATAAAGAAACCCGGAGTGGTAAATATCCAAAATAATTTTCTAGGAATAATAAATCTACACACATCCTTGAAAGAAGGCTTGATTATAATCGAGGACATTTCAAATTTTTTTACTCCACGGTTTGCGAGCCGTGAGAGTACAAAACATTAAGACAAAAATAGGTTTTTAAAGCACCCTAGATTTCGTTCATCAGAGCAGACTTATCCTAGGAAACGGATGGGATTAGAGAACATCAACACCATGACAGTTATAAGGAAAATCAAACACCAAGCAGCTTACCTTAGGTAGGGCGTACTAGGGGTGCTAAAACCTTCCTTTTACGCAACCAGACCCTTGCCTTAGAATCTCTGAAAGACCAGTTAGGTTTCCTAGTGACCTTAATACTAGGTGGCGACTCCCTTTTTCACAACAGAAAGACCCCAACAATCAATCCCCGCTACGAAGGACGAGTCGCCGCGACGTCGAGCTCTCGGGAGGGTGCGACAATCCTAAACTGCTAAATCTCTTCTATTCAAACAAAGGAAAAAAAAAATTCGCTTTAATCACCCAAATAGCTCTAAATTCTAATTTAAACCTAAACCAAAATTCATCACCCAACAAAATTGATTAAAAATAACAATAAGCTTAACTGTATGAATTAATTAGAAAGGAGAAAAAAAAATAAAACTCACTGGTTTTGAGAGGCTGAGGAAATCAGGAAACGTCGGTCTGATGGAAACACCGAGTCACCGACAGTGTTGATCCAGTGGAGACTAAGGAAGAAACGTATAAACAATAAGCTTAACTGTATTAAAAATAACAATAACCTTAACCAAATTAATTAATTAATTAATTAGAAATGAGAAAAAAAATTTAAAACTCACTGGTTTTGAGAGGTTGAGGAAACGTCGGTATGATGGAAACACAGACTATTTTGGTCCAGTTGAGACCGAGGAAATGTCGATGGTCGATCTGTGTTTATGTTTTCTTAGTCTAAGGAGAGTGGAGAGGGAGAGGCGAAGAGGCGAGAGGAGACGGGTTGCGGGTGCTCTGGTATGGTGACGGCCTTAGCGGAGGCCGGAGAGGGCGGGGGGCGAGGGGGACGGCGGGTGGCTCTGAGTAGTGAGAGGAGAGATTGTGTTGAAAATTGAAATTGAAAGGTTTAGGGTTAGCGGAGAGTAAACTGGCGAGAAGAGAGGGGCGCGGCGCAACTTTTTCTATTTATACTAGCCTAGCCTAGGGACCATTTTTTGAACCGGTCCGGTTAAACCGGTTTTTGCACTTCAAAACCGAAAACCGAACAGAACCGGGGTTTTTTCTACATAATCTAATCGGTTTAATTGGTTTTATTTTTCGGTTTGGTTTTTTCGAATAATTTATTGTCGGTTTTATCGGTTTACTCGGTTTCTCGATTTTTTTGAACACCCCTATAGATTGATGCAGTGGATAATTGGGAATCTTGACTTCACAGGTCTACGAAGAAGAAAAACAAGTGCTAGTGGATGATGAGATTAACAGTGTGGTTGTGTTTTTTTTAAATAATTTTTCGTGTTAAAATATATATTAATGATATTTTTTTATTTTTTAAAAATTATTTTTGATATTAGTACATTAAAATGGTTTGAAAACACTAAAAATATATTAATTTGAAGTTAATAAAAAAATAAAAAAAATTTTAATTTTTTTAAAAATACTTTTAAAATATAAAAACAAACAGAATTAAAAACTTTTAGAAAATCAAATGTTCGAACAAATGACTTCCCAGGTCTACGAAGAAAAAAACAAAGTAGCTTACACAACAAGTTGGAGGAACACCCCGTTCCACAAGCTTGAAGAAAAACATTAACAGACTAACGAAAATAATTGTGGGGCCAAGATCAAATCAATTGCTCAAACAGTAATCACAATTTATTTTAATTTTGTTAAATTTTTACGTTAAAGAGTTTATGCTGAAAAATAATTTTTAATATTAAAAGTAAGCGGGGTTTGTTTTTTATTTGACTTTAAATATATCAATTAATCATATTTTAGATAATGTTTTCATCAAATAATTCAATATTACAGGATTAAGTTTAGTTAATCAAGTAATTTAACATATAGATAAATTTAACATAAAACTTTTTATTTTTTATTTTTGCAAGCCATTGATATTGTCTTTTATTTTCAATTTTATTGGCCCACACGGTATCTTTGTCGGTCATCTCTGCCCTTAACTTTCTTCATTCAAACACATCAATAATATTTTAATGAATGCATATTTTTCTTCTTTCGTAGTTATATAAATATATTTATAAAAAAGAAAATGAATTTGTTTTGAATGGACTAATATCATTCAGATTAAGAATATTCAAACAATAATTAATATGGAAGTAAATCAGCCTAACAGATAGTTCATTGGGAATCTTGACTTCACAAGTCTACGAAGAAAAAGAAGTGCAAGTGGATGATGAAGCTACCGGGAAATCACTTCATTCCATGAAAAAAGTAGTTTACGCAACAAGTTGGAGGAATTAACTGTCACAGACAGTGATTGTGGAGCCCTAGACTTGATGCATCTATTGGATCCTCATAAATAAGAAAAAAAGACAACCACTCACATTGACTTGGTGCATCTAGTGGAACCTAATATGTCAAAAAATAAAATAATGAATTTTCTTAATCACAAATTCACATATGGCTTTTTTTAGTATTGTTGTTTTTTTCCAAGTTTAATCACAAATCCACAGATCAGTGGGTATATTTAGTATTGTAGTTTAATCACAAATCCACGGAGTAATTTTTTTTTTCATTTTTACTATGTGTCAAAGTCAATTGACTGTATGAAGAGAGCCAAAGTGGACAGTATTCACAGTCCCAAATACACATAACACTGCTTAGTTCTCGCTACTGTGCTCATTAACATTCACTATTTATTGAAAAGTTGATTTAAATTGAACAGAATTTATATGTCAAACGTAGTATAAATAGGACCTCTATGGT
Organism: Populus trichocarpa; assembly: GCF_000002775.5. Lineage (NCBI taxonomy): Eukaryota > Viridiplantae > Streptophyta > Magnoliopsida > Malpighiales > Salicaceae > Populus > Populus trichocarpa. Next base: position 621,855 of record NC_037289.2, on the reverse strand, counting down.
TGCCCGAATGCACATATGACATAACAAACAACAATATTCTACGTAGTACTTCATAGAATTATCTATCTAAGATGATGATGAAAAAAATGGGGGCTTGGATGTTGCTAGCATTATTGACTTTGGTTGGCGACTGGTGTGGTCGTTGTTATGGGTGTTTGGAGGAAGAGAGAATTGGTCTCTTAGAGATCAAACCTTTGATCGACCCAAACAGCATTTACATGAGAGATTGGGTGGAGTACAGTAGTAATTGTTGTGAGTGGTATGGCATCAAGTGTGATAACACTACAGGGCGAGTGATCCGACTCTCTCTTTGGGATGCAAGGGATCAGAGTTTGGGGGATTGGGTTCTCAACGCATCTTTGTTTCTGCCTTTTAAGGAATTGCAAAGTCTTGATTTGGGTTATAATGGATTAGTTGGTTGCTCTGAGAATCAAGGTCGGTTCAATGCTTCTGTTCTTGTAATCATAAAATAAATTCATATCATTGTGTGAATCTTATACTGAGATTACGCTGATGAAGTGGCTAGCTGGTGTTTAATGTCAATTATCTTGCTTTGATGTGTTTCTCTTCCAGGCTTCGAAGTCCTATCATCAAAACTGAGGAAACTGGAGGTACTTGACCTAAGTGAGAACCGATTTAATGATGATAAAAGCATTTTATCATGCTTCAATGGGCTTTCCGCTCTCAAGTCTTTGGATCTGTCAGACAATCAGCTGACAGGATCAGGTAGCTTCTATGGTGACCGTTTAATTATTTAGCTTTGAAACATTTTCTTTTCTCCTTGTCATATGATTTAGCATCTATGCGTTTATTTCCTTCCAGTATGCTTAATTTTGAGAAACATCATGCAGGTCTCAAAGTCTTGTCATCAAGGTTGAAAAAGCTGGAGAACCTTGACCTAAGTTGGAATCAATGCAACGATAGCATTTTTTCATCTATAACTGGGTTTTCATCTCTCAAGTCTTTGGTTCTGTCAGCCAATCAGCTGACAGGATCAGGTAGCTTCTATGGTGACCGTTTAATTATTTAGCTTTGAAACATTTTCTTTTCTCCTTGTCATATGATTTAGCATCTATGCGTTTATTTCCTTCCAGTATGCTTAATTTTGAGAAACATCATGCAGGTCTCAAAGTCTTGTCATCAAGGTTGCAAAAGCTGGAGAACCTTCACCTAAGTAGGAATCAGTGCAACGATAGCATTTTTTCATCTATAACTGGGTTTTCATCTCTCAAGTCTTTGGACCTGTCATACAATGAGGTGACAGGATCAGGTAGCTTCGATGGTGACCGTTTAATTATTTAGCTTTGAAACATTTTCTTTTCTCCTTGTCATATGATTTAGCTTCTATGCGTTTATTTCCTTCCAATATGCATAATTTTGAGAAACATCATGCAGGTCTCAAAGTCTTGTCATCAAAGTTGAAAAAGCTGGAGAACCTTGACCTGAGTGACAATCAATGCAACGATAGCATTTTTTCATCTCTAAGTGGGTTTTCATCCCTCAAGTATTTAAATCTATCACAGAATCAGCTGACAGGATCATCTACTGGTATCAATAGTAAGTTGCATTCTCTTAAGAAAATTGAGGACTTTATATCTACCAAGTAATTAATGATAGCATTAATTTCATCTCTAAAGATTTATAAATTGTTTTTCTGATAAGACCGGAAGAGATCAAAATTAGGATCGATGATTAAAAATTACTTTTTGACAATTAGGATGATTAAAGGTATTGTTACAGCTGTTATTATGGTCACTGTTAGTGCAGATTAATTAGGGTAGGTGGCAGATGCATGGACACGTGTTAGAAGTTGTTAAGAGTCAGTTAGAGTTAGTTAACAATAGAATAAACCGTGTAATTCATGTGGGGAAGTATATATATAATGGTAGGAGGATTACGCACGCAAGAAATAACAGAATCATTCCTCTCTGCTTCATTCTGTTAGTTAACAATACACAAAATGGATACTTCCACTCTATCCTTCTTGACCAAAAAACGCAATCTTAATTAAGGCATAAAATCAGTACCTAGCTTGATGTTGAAGATATCTTTTGAGGGGTTGATATAGACTTGTTTTCGGGGGCATGATGTCGTAAAATCACAGATATTTGGATTTCCTAACCAGGGCGTTTTTGTATTTTTTTTTTATATGATAACGTTGATACAGTAGCTTCTGACCATTTTCTTTCAGGTTTTCAAGTGCTAGCTTCAGCGTTGAGGAATTTGGAGGAACTTCGTCTGAGTTACAATAAATTGAACGACAACATTTTATCATTTCTCAGTGGATTTTCAACTCTCAAATCTCTAGATTTATCAGACAACATGTTCACAGGATCAACTGGTCTCAATGGTAAAGTTGTAAATTATTCCTACCTTAAGATAACATTTCCTAGTAAGGTTTAATAATTATATGTGTATTAACCCTTAAGTAATTGTTTGGATGAAGCCTTAAAAAGGCTTTATATAATTAATTCTTTAACGAGTGAAATAATTTGAAACTTACGTACATATACACGCTAGCTATTAACTTTTGTTCAATTTCTTAATTTATTTTTAAAATAAATGAAGGTGAATATTTAATTAATAAAATTTTAATATCATATTAAAAATTATTTTAATTTAAAAACTTAAGCTATGTCTTGTATATTAACTCTAACATTATAAATGATATAATTATTGTAAATAATTATTATTGATTAATTGTTCTCTCTATCACAGGTTTAAGGAATTTGGAGGAACTTTATCTGGGTTCCAATAAATTTAACAACAACATTTTATCATCTCTCAGTGGATTTTCAACTCTCAAATATCTAGATCTGTCGAACAATAGCTTCACAGGATCAACTGGTCTCAATGGTAAAGTTGTAAATCATTCCTACCTTGAGATAACATTCCCTAGTAAAGTTTAATAATTACATGTGTATTAACCCTTAAGTAATTGTTTGGATGAAGCCTTAAAAAGGCTTTATATAATTAATTCTTTAACGAGTGAAATAATTTGAAACTTACGTACATATACATGCTATTAACTTTTGTTCAATTTCTTAATTTATTTTTAAAATAAATGAAGGTGAATATTTAATTAATAAAATTTTAATATCACATCAAAAATTATTTTAATTTAAAAAATTAAGCTATGTCTTGTATATTAACTCTAACATTATAAATTATTTAAATATTGTAAATCATTATTATTGATTGTTCTCTCTATCACAGGTTTAAGGAATTTAGAAACCTTGTATCTGGGAAACACTGACTTCAAGGAAAGCATTTTGATAGAGTCATTGGGAGCGTTGCCATCCCTCAAGACCTTAGATGCAAGTTATAGTAATTTTACACACTTTGGGAAAGGTCAGTGACAGTTTTGGTGCCTAATACAATACGATATTTTATAATATATTGATGGATTTATTTGACCTGCTCCACAGGGTTGTGTAATTCGTCTAGCCTTGAAGAAGTGTTCCTCGATGATTCTTCACTCCCAGCAAGCTTTCTTAGGAACATTGGACCCTTGTCTACTCTTAAAGTCCTATCCTTGGCCGGAGTTGACTTCAATAGCACCCTACCTGCTCAAGGTAATTAAAAAATCTGATCTTTATACAATTCCATGGAAGAACAACAAATCTATTGAAGAACCAGTTGTTCATTAAAATTTGACATGAACATAGATATTTGTGTTATATCTATGTTTTATTAAACTAAAAGTTTACTCCTAATGTTACGTATAGAGTTTCTCAATCTCTAAAATTTCTCAATCTTAAATTATAGAAAAAACTTTCAATTAAAAATTTTATGAATATCAATAATCTAGACAATTAATCTCTAAAAAAACTAACGAACAAAGTTGTTTAAATAAAATCTAAAACCGACATAGCTATTGAAACAAAAATCAACTAAAACTTTAAAACCTCACTAAGCAATTACATAATTAATATATTCCTATTCCCTTAACATGAACATATGAATATATTCTGCAGGTTGGTGTGAACTGAAGAATCTTGAAGAGCTATATCTCTTAGGAAACAATCTAAAGGGTGTACTCCCTCCTTGTTTGGGAAATCTATCATTTCTACAAATCTTGGAATTATCTCACAATCAATTGGAGGGAAATATTGCCTTTAGTCACCTTTCCCATCTTACGCAGCTTGAATACCTCTCAGTTTCAAATAACTACTTTCAAGTTCCAATAACATCTGGTTCATTTATGAACCTCTCCAACCTCAAGTTCATTGCATGTGATAACAATGAGCTAATAGCTGCACCCAGTTTTCAGCCTTCAGCTCCCAAGTTCCAGCTTCTTTTCTTTAGTGCTTCAAACTGTACTCCAAAACCACTCGAGGCTGGATTTACAAACTTCCTGCATAGCCAATACGATTTGATGTTTGTTGATCTATCCCACAACAAATTCGTTGGAGAACCTTTCCCATCTTGGCTGTTTGAGAATAATAGAAAGTTAAATCGACTATATTTGAGAGACACCTCAATTACAGGTCCTTTGCAGCTGCCACAACATCCAACACCCTACCTTCAGACAGTAGATATTTCTGGCAACACCATACATGGTCAAATTGCAAGGAACATATGTTCGATTTTTCCACGTTTGAAGAACTTCTTGATGGCTAACAACAGCCTCACAGGTTGCATTCCTCGTTGTTTTGGGAATATGAGCTCTCTCGAATACTTGGATCTTTCCAACAATCACATGTCTTGTGAACTGCTTGAGCATAATTTGCCAACAGTAGGCTCCTCGTTGTGGTTTTTGAAGCTGTCCAACAACAACTTCAGTGGGCGATTACCACCATCTGTGTTCAACATGACTTACCTACTTTACCTCCTTCTAGATGGAAACAAATTTGTAGGAGAAGTACCAGGTACTTTTTCTCTTGAATCATCACTTTTGTGGTTGGATATCAGTAACAATCTTTTGTCAGGAATGCTTCCAAGGGGAATAGGGAACTCTTCAAAAAGCCAACTTGATGGAATTGATTTGTCCAGAAATCATTTTGAAGGTACCATTCCAATAGAATATTTCAATTCTTCTGGGCTTGAATTTTTAGATCTTTCTGAAAACAATCTGTCTGGGTCATTACCGTTGGGCTTCCATGCATTAGATTTACGCTATGTCCACCTATACGGAAATAGATTGAGCGGTCCACTGCCATATGATTTTTACAATCTCTCTTCGTTGGTGACATTAGATCTCGGCGATAACAACTTAACTGGGCCCATTCCAAATTGGATTGATAGCCTTTCGGAATTGAGCATTTTTGTTCTCAAATCTAATAAATTCAATGGGAAACTTCCTCATCAGTTATGCTTGTTAAGGAAATTAAGCATATTGGATCTTTCAGAAAATAATTTTTCTGGTCTGTTTCCCTCATGTTTGAGCAATTTAAATCTTACGGCATCAGATGAAAAAACTTCGGTTGAACCTGATCGGGCGTCACGAGATTATTGGAGCGAGGGAGAAATATTATCATCCATAGGGGGAAGAGGATTTTCTCCTCATGACACAAAGTTGTGGCCAGAGATCAGTGTAAAAATAGCTGTGGAGCTTACAGCAAAGAAAAATTTCTACACTTACGAAGGCGGTATCCTTCGTTACATGTCTGCTTTGGATCTTTCTTGTAACAGATTCACTGGAGAAATCCCGACAGAATGGGGAAACTTAAGTGGAATATATTCTCTAAATCTGTCACAAAATAATCTCACTGGATTGATCCCTTCATCGTTCTCCAATCTGAAGCACATAGAGAGCTTGGATCTTTCTCACAACAACTTGAATGGGAGAATTCCTGCACAACTCGTTGAACTGACCTTTCTAGCTGTTTTCAACGTGTCGTACAATAATTTGTCAGGAAGAACACCGGAGATGAAAAATCAATTTGGTACCTTTGATGAAAGCAGTTATAAAGGGAATCCTCTTCTTTGTGGACCTCCATTGCAAAACAGTTGCGACAAAACAGAATCACCATCAGCGAGAGTGCCTAATGATTGCAATGGAGATGGTGGCTTCATAGACATGTACAGTTTCTATGCCAGCTTTGGTGTGTGTTACATAATTGCGGTGTTGACAATTGCAGCAGTACTGTGCATAAATCCGCATTGGCGACGCAGGTGGTTTTACTTCATTGAAGAATGCATCGACACTTGCTTCTGCTTTTTGGCTATAAACTTTCGCAAGTTGTCCAGATTCAGAAGGTGATTGGGTCTTATCATGAGCGTGTGGGCTGCTTTCTGAATTTGTTGCAATCCTCCGTGGGGAAGCAGTCGCATTCCAAATCAGTGGTTGCTCACAACATGTTTAGCAATTTGCCTGTGAGAAGTGTTCTGTCGAAGTGTCTGGTTCTTGTTGCTTAGCCTTTCTGTTTTGACATGACTTGTGTTTGTCCTTGTGCACAAATCCATATTTGTTTGTTTCGTTGTTATATGTCTTAATTATGTTGCGTTTTGGTCTTAGATGAGCAACCAACCAATATTTCTTGGCTTCTTGTGATTTCTATATCCCTAATAATATTGGAATTTATTCACAATTGTAATAGTTTACAGTATCGTATTTTCTCAATTAAAAAAATAATTGATAGAACCGAATGAATGTGGTAAAGCAAAAATTTTGTTTGCTGAAAGAACATAAGTCTAAACTTAAAACAAGGCAATATTTTATTTATTTATTGAATAATCAGTATTTATCTATTTTGGCAATTTTCTCGGCCCTAGCTATTTAAGCCTTACTTGTGGGCTATTTTGAACATCAAGAGTTTATTTCAGATTTTTCTCTCGTGTTGGGTCTCTTTCAAGCCCATTTTGCACTTAATTTTGAATATTTTTAATTAAATCGGTTTTAAACTTTTATATCAACAATTGGAGTATTGTTTTAAGATTAGATTATTTAATTGTAATTTTTCTGAAAAATACGAGAGTTTTTTTTTTTTATTCCTCTATAATTTCAAGGCTATAAGAGAACCCTAATTCATTCACGCCTCATGAAATTCAATTTGGCCAGTAGTGGTATAAGGAAATGAAAAGGTTGTTAGAAAAGTTAAGATTTTTGAATGTTTCATTTTACAATGTTCACTACTTCTTAACTTCATATTGTTCAATCTCCTATTACCTGTTTGCTTCCTGTTCCAATCTTATGCCTGGCTCCTCTAAGCTGCAATTAAGGGGAAATGTAAATTAAGGGGAAATATAAAGATATTAAAGACTCTAGTCCTATCACATGTCAAAAGATTAGAGAATGAAATGGTTAGAATGTTGTTAGTAGCTGTTAGTCTTGTTTGCACTACGCCATTATACAGTTTTGCCGACGGATTCATTCCGTCGGTATAAGGAACAAAAACCATCAGTAAAATTATTACCGACGGTATCTCCGACGGATTTATTCCGTCGGCGTCATGAGCGTCGGTAATTATAATTCCGTCGCCATTTCTGTCGGTAATAAAAAAAACATAACCGAAGGAAATGCCGACGGAATTACAGACGGATAAGCGCGCCAAAGTTACCGACGGAGTATCCGTCGGTAAAATTCAATGGTAATTCCGACGCAATATCCGTCGGTAAAATTCAACTTAATTACCGACGGAATTTCCATCGGTAAAAGCCACGAAATTTCCATCAGTGATTGGGGCACGACCATAAATTTTGTAAACGATCCTACAATACCGACGGAAAAATTCTCTCTGTAAATCCGTCGGTATAAATTTAAAATATTAAAAAAAAATTCTTAATTAACAGTTAAAAACTTATAACCAAATAAATTTTCATTAGACATTAAAAATGTAAAATTAATGTTAAATAATATTCATCGAAATATTTATTACAAATTTAATGTTTTAAAAAAACAAAATTAAACTAATTAAAATAGCGGCGGAGCTGGAGGAGGAGGAGGAGGAGGAGGCTGGTTGTTGCCGGGACCGTACAGCCAAAAAGAAGGAGCACATGGATCATCACCCATCTTTGATCTAATCTCCATGATCATTTGATGGAGCTGAGCATAATCCGTCGAGAGGCGTTCATATTGTTGTTTCAAGGCTAAAAACTCCTATGACTGGGTGCTCGATACTGATGGAGAGCTCCCAACAGTTGAGACACTACGGGCCGACCGTAATTTTTCAGCCGTCGTGTTGGAGAGCCCATAGACCCGATTTTTATCGGGCCCACCAGACGATCCAACCTCCATCCACAAATCCGGATCGAAATCTGGTTGGGTCAAAGGATCGTCCCCATATCTCTCTCTCAACCGGCTATTATAGGTCTCCTAATTTTTTTTTTTAAAAATTCATCATATTCAATTTAAGAAAATAATAACTTACAAAATAATTTGATTGATCGAACATACCACAAAATGCTGAGCACGGTTGTCCACGTACTGCTGCACCCCCTTTTGGCGGTCTTGACTCCACACGTGCGTCTCTAGAAATAGCTCCATTGGACTCGGCTCACGTCCAAGAGACGTAGCCTGTAAGGAAAAAAAAGATTGCAAGTGAAATATATTTATAAGCAACAACAAATTAATTAACGATATATTTCATTTAAAATAATCTTACCATCCGCTTCGCATGTGCGCTGAACGGGACGGAGCCGCCGGTGTGCGTGGTCACCGAACCATGAATTTCCCGGTTCCGGTTGACGGCTCCGGATTGTGAGCACCGTGAGAACCGCTCAGACGTCACGTGCTCAATATATGCTGCCCATATATCTCCCGAGATGAATGGCGATTTAAATTCCCGCCAAACTACCACCTCATTCTAGCCTTCAAGACCGTTGTCCCTCGCATATCTTTTCGCCTTTTTTTGAGTGTCATACCAAAAATCACGCAACCTACATCCATAGTAACTAATTAGAATTTAGAACATAAAATTATAAATAAAAAATAAATATTATTTTCGATGTTACCTAGTTGCCGCGTGATTCTCCCATACTCTCTTGACAACATTGTTGTCCGTGCTATCCCACTCAAATTTATTCTGTATATATAAATAATTCATTGAAAATAAAAATAGTACAAGATATAAAATTACAAAAATTATTTATTAAAAATAAACTGGAAATTAAAAATTAACACCTACCTGAAATCGCCGAAACCAGGCATCGATATTAGGTCCCCACTCAGGATGTCTGGAGACCTGACTCCATTGAAACAATGGAATCTTCATCGACGATTTCATCGCCATTGTAATTGTCCTGGCAGCCTTAATGTTTGTGAACCTGAAATTAAATAATAAAAAATTAATTATTTGTTCATAAATTATGTTATAAGTATTAAAAAAAAAACTAAAACCTAAACAAACTTACATTGAGAGGTCATCCTTCCATTGTGCCTGGTACTTGCGGGTGAATTAACCCCGCTGTGAAGGCACGCCGCTTCTGCGCTGAGAAACCGCGGTAGAAGAGGAAGCATCACACGGTGGCGCAGATGCATCGTCGTGATCAACACCTAAGGAGATGTCCTCCTCGCTGCTAGAAGAACTATGTGCAACCGTCTGCTGACGACGTGATGTACATTTCATTCGACGCATCTACACAAATGTATATGAATTATTAGATAAATTTACTTTAATTATTTTAAAAACAATTCAGCAGCACCTCCTTTATACTAGAGACTACCCACAGTTTTCAAACCTGCAATATTTACAATAACCACAATCCATATAATCTCCATCAACATCATATATACAACCTAATATCATTAGGAATTCAATCATTAATAAAAATTCGGAAGCACCTCCCCTATATTGGAGACTACCCACAGTTTTCAAACCTGCAATCTTTACAATAACCACAATCCATAAAATCTCCATCAACATTGTTGCTACCCAATTTTTGACACATGTTTTAATAAATTTTCAAAAAAAATCCAAAAATAGTGAAAAGCATTGAAAACCCAAAAAAATACGTTTTTAATACATTTGCATCGTTTTTAGCATTTTTAGCATCGTCTCAAAAGAATTTAAATTTTCAAAGACATTTGGAACGCGTTCAACTTTTAACGCGTTATATTTTTAAATCATTGATTTTCTTCATTGAGTCGACGTTGATATTGCTCGTTTTCAAAAAAATACAAAAAAATTAAGAAAAATCAAATTTACAAAAAAGAAAGAAAGTTGAGGGACCAATTTTGAGATCCATGCAACATTTTACCTATAAATACTGGTCCACAACTCAAACAAAAGGGAGGGGGGGCAATTTTGACAACATCAGAAAAATACAAAAAACCCTAAACCAAAAATAAACCCTAACACCATCACTTTCTTCTCCATTTTTTTTGGCAGCAGCCGCCGCCCCCCCCCCCGCCATATCAGACCCCCACATTTCCCCCCGCAGTTCCAGCTCCATCGTCCTCGTCTCCCTCTTGACAGCCGGCCATCTCCCCCTCACCCAGCAGCCGCTCACAGCCCCTTGGCCAAAAGAAACCAGAATCGACAGCGCGCCCCCGGTGGCTTTCATTTTCCTTCTCCTTTTTCCCCCGCCGCTCACCATCTTCCTCTGCCTCTCTCCCTCTCGGCCGCGCCCTCTGTTCCAGCCAACCACCATTCTTCCCTCTCTCAGCCAGCCGCCGCTCACAGCCTCACATCACACAAAACACAACAGCCACAACCACATCACATCCCATCTCCTTCTTCACCCGAGAGCCCCTCTCTCTCAAGCTCTCCGATTTCCCTCCATCAAGCCACACAGCAGCAGCAGCAGGAGTCCCGTTCACAACCTCCAGACCAGCCCGAACACAGCGGCACTCACAGACTTGGATCTGTCCGCCGTCTTCCTCCAGTTCCTCCTGCACAGCGCCGTCCACAGGTTCACCGGCCACCGACAGCTACAAACCGGACAAAACCCAAAGGCTAGCAGCCCTATGGTCACACCGCCGGCCGCTTGAAACAGAGAAACAAGGGGAAACGAAAAGAAAATCGAGATGCGAAGAGAAGCAGATCTGCAAAACAAAAGAATTAAAACCGACTGCTTTTTTGTGCGTTTTTTCTTGTTGTTGCAGGTGACGGTGACCCTCACCGCCGGCGGAGGAAGACAGGGAAGAAGAAGACGTTCCCGATCCACTGGTTTTCGGTCTTCATCGGCGGCGGCGCGTGAACCCACGCGCCGCCAGTGGCGGAGGCGCGTGGAGCAACGCGCCACTACTGTTCAGACGACACCAAGGCTGTGCAACACTGTTCCCGAGGATTTCTTTGTGTTTTTTGTTGTAACTTTCAGATTATGTGTATATTTAGATATTATTGTATTTGATTTATTTTGAATTTTTGTTATTTGTTTTACATGTAAAAATTGTGTATGTAAAAAAGAAAAAAGAAAAGGAAAGGAAAAGAGAAAGAAAATATAGTGAAAGTGTATAGGTGTGTTTGTATTTGTTTTATGGATGTTTTATTTTTATTTAAGATAAAATTGTAAAGATTAAAGAAGAATTTAATATTTTGATTGGATCACGGTCAAGAATTATTAACTTATACGTAAGTTGTATTTCTAATATCCGATGAAAAGACAATTATTAAAATTTTTTTAACGCATCAAAGTCACGAAGCAGCTTACCTCAGGTAGGGTGCGTTAGGAGTGCTAATACCTTCCCTAACCACAACCAGTCCCTTACCCGCGAATCTCTGATAAGACCAGTACATCCGGTTTCCTAGTAGCCCGCAATTAATTACTAGGTGGCGACTCCAACCAACAAATCAAAGCAAGCAAACAACAAATGAAAAATCGCCAGCCGATGCCGCGCGGATTTTTCTGACGTGCGACAGAATGGCGACTCCACTGGGGAAGGTACTGTTTCTGACAATATTGGACTAAGCTTTGTGTATTTGATGTGTTTAAGTTTTTGCATTTTTGTCTTGTTTTATTTTTGTTTTATCCATGTATTTTTAGAATTGTTTCATGCATCACCTGTATTTATTTTTTAAAGCACACACAAGCTTCTAAGTTATGTGGTGAATTAGCGATCTGCCCTATGACTATTGGTCAGGGTTCAGATGCGTGAAAAACCGAACTCATATCTGAGTGCCTGCTTGGTAATGGTGGGTAGACGTACCTTAACTATTCCTTGCAACGCCCCCATACTGTCTTTACGAAGAACGTCACTGGGCAGATATGAGACCCTTTTGAGACCAGGTAGAGAACCTACCCATGTTCACATAGTGAATAGAACCTGTCCTTAGGTTGTATGTGCTATTTTTATTTGCATCAGGGCAAACCCTTCTTGAAGCATCTTGAACTCAAGACTTGTGGGTGACCCAATGGCCGTCACTCAGAAAATTTTCATTGTAGAGTTTGGGCAAGAATCAAGATTTTTGTTTCATCATACGAGAGTTACGACCATATTGTCACCCCTCGAAGGGCGAGTTCTTCATATAGTTTACATGTTCATACATTTATCATGCATGTACCGGGTTAAAAGATAGGTTCCCCCACACAAGCTGTGCTCCACGTGATTAAAAAACAAGATAATGGAAATGAAGAAAGATGTCAGAGAGAAGCTCATTATCAAAGGAAAGTTGAGAGCATTAAAGATGAAGTAGCTAGGCTCAGATCTGCCTGAACAAGTGTAGAGCATCAAATGGGAAGGGAATGTCTGCACAGTCTTCTGTGAGAACACTGCTCGTCCACGTCCCATTGAAGCTACACCTCTCATTTTCAGTCATGAACAATAACAATGGCTTCAGTCATCAACTAATGACAACTTTTGTTCTTGGTCAGCTGCCCTGTTAATTGTTCATCGCCTCCACATCTTTCAATAGCACCAAATAACTGCTAGCCTTCTGTGCATGGTGTGTTAGCCTTCTTTGACGTTACCCAAACTGTTAGCTCAATTCCAGTTCAGCGGCACAAGATGTAAAAAAAAAAAAAAAAACCAAGAAAAAAAAAACCCCGAAAAAAAAAAAAAAAAAAAAAAACTGAAAAAAACCATGATTAGACACTGAACTTCTACATTGCAGAGCTCTCTCTGTAGAGATTCGTTTGTGGCTCTGCAAGTGGGGAATGCAAGAGGGAATGTAGTATTTTCATATGCTATAAAAAAAATTTGCCCCATCAATTTCAGAACCGAAACACTGGAGTAGGCAGAAGTGTCACACTTGGTCTGAAAACATGAGCCGTCATTAAACTTCAACGCAGCAGAGCTCTCTCTACAAAAATCTGTTTGTGGCTCTGCAAGTGGGGAATGCAAGAGGGGATGCAGTACTTTCATATGCTACAAAACTTTGGCTCATCAGTTTCAGCACTGAAACACTGGAGTAGGCCGAAGAGTCAGACCTAGTCTGAAAACATGAGCAGTCGTCGAACTTTGACGTGGCAGAGCTCTCTCTACAAAAACCTGTTTATGGCTCTGCAAGTGGGGAATTCAAGAGGGGATGTAGTAGTTCTATACAATGTGAAAATTTACCCCACCAGCTTCAGCATCGAAACACTGTAGTAGGCAGAAAAGCCAGACTTGAGCTAGAAAACAGGAGCAAATATAGAACTTCACCGTGGCAGAGCTCTCTCTGCAGAAACCTGTTTGTAGATCTGCAAGTGGAGAATCCAAGAAGGGATGCAGTAGTTTCTGATCATCTATAATTTTCTCTCATCGGTGTTAGCTTGAAAATGCAAAAGAAGGGAAAAGAGACAAACCTCGGCTGAAAAATAGAAAGAAGATTGAAACTTCAACAGAGCAGAGCTCCCTCTACAGGTGTCTGTTTGCTGCACCATCAGTGAGGAATCAAAGAGGAGACAAAGGAGTTTTAGATTCATCAAGTTCTCTTCCAGTTTTGACAATGTGTGATTCCACACGTCGGCAGTGGCAATGCTGCAAGTCTCCGGGTGCTGCCAAGATTACCTAGCTACTGGAAGGTTTCCAACAATCCACAAACGACCACAACAACATTGGAAGAATGACATGATGTTGTGAAGATCATCGAAAGAATTAAGCTAGCTAGGAAGATGAGAAGGATTGAAGGTTCTGTCAAGAATTCCAGAACAATGATGAGAGATGAATCAGGAGATGACTCTGAAGATGAGAAACCATAGTTACTTGGTTTAGTCAAGTCTCACTGTAGCACCAGCTACTCAAGTGTCTTTGCCAAGATTGACATCTTTCTGCCACCCAAGTTGGACTACTAGCATCTGTCAGATTCCAGACTTTTTGCCTGACTCTGTTAAATCCCATGCAACCACTGTTTTCTAGGTGGTATAATCTAGACAAGAGATGTGATGTCATGGTGGGGTCCTCGGCCATTTCAGTTGAACAAATGCAAGAGTTTCAAGAATCGAGCTCAGTTTGTGAAAGATGATGTCATTGATCATTTTGTCACCAGAACATCCTCAGAATGACGAGTGATCGGAATTGCTAGGCAAAACACAGATATTGCCAGAAAAGATGATTCAAGAATGGCAATGAATTGTCAATCATATTGTTGTGCAATGTCGCATTTTTTGTTTTGTGATCACATCTCATCCTTGAACGAAGCATGTCTTTCCTTTGTCTTCCTGTTGTTTTGAAATCAAGAGATGTTTCTTTCAAAGGTTATTTTTTTACAAAATATTTTGATCAAGCTCCAACATGCGATTAAGATTAATCAATCTTGAAGATTAAAAGTATTTTGATTAAATGACTCGATGCTTAAAAATGACATGAGGTGACCAAACAATTTTGAACTCATACCTCCTGAAACTGAACCCCACAATGTAGCTAAATTTTTAGCAGTATGCATAATGACATGTAGTGGATTCAGTAGTTATGGACTCGTGAATCATGACTCTTACAAGTCCAAATCATTACACTGGATGAGGTCAAAATTTATCGGTTCTAACCGACCTTGCTTGAAACGAGAAAAGGCCATCTTTGTTATCCTTTCACATTTCTTGAAATATTATCCCTTGCAGTCCCATTTTGAGCCTGGTAAAATATTTTCTTTCAAAAAGAAAACCTGACTAGGATCACACCCCACGCTGGGGGCAATGAGAGATATGTTATTAGGAAGGATGAAGACACTGATAGAATCAATGATAAAAGAAAGGCTTAGAATAAAAGCCCAATGATTGAGAAAGGGAGAACAAGAAAAGCCATAGATTGAGGGCCTCCAAGAAATCTTCGAGGAAGGCTATGTAAAAAAAGAAAAAAAAGAAAAAAAGAAAGAGTTGGAATGGAAGGAGGATGCCTATCAATTCTAAGAGGGGCAAAAGAGGTTTCAATGGAAGAAAGACACAACAAATGCCAAAAGTCAACACCAAAAAAAAAAAAATCAAGTTTCATGTCTTTTGGTGTGTCAAGGATAAAGCCTTTAGTGTCTTCAAAATTTTTAGATTCATTATTCATCAGAGAAAGTTGGATTTGCATTATGACTTATGCTAAGAGAATTCTGATCTTTGAGATTAACAAGGTCATATGTCACTTTCTCTACAATGACCACAAGAGAAAGAGAGTTGATGAATAGTTGATATTGATCCTAGGTCTTTGAAACCCTTAAACACCTTTTGAGCATGAATTTTCCTTTCTTTCATAAGCCATGAACCATAGCCTGCATCACGTGCTGTAAAAAGCCCTTTTTAATCAAGTAAGCAATTTGAACCGATAAATGGCGATCTCAAAACTTGAAGAGTTTTCCATAAGAGTCATAGCTTCATGGATTAAGCTACTGGTTATTATGCATGCTGATAAAATTGGTGCTAAAAAAGAAAACAATCTTTCTTGATGAATCCTCAAGTTTTGACTTGAGCCTTTTGTTTTCCTTGAAATTCACAGAAGGTCACCTCATTGCAGACCGTGAAAAGATATACCCAAGATCAAAGATTAAAACTGACATAAAGAACCATGAAAAAAGTCATTTTAAACTTACAATGGGTCATTTCTGTTTTCAAAATACAAGACAATCAAAGGACTATATTGAATAGTGTGTGTTGGGTCTTTGACCAAAAAGCTTGATTTTCAAAAGATCTTTTCCAAAACTGATATCTCTTTGATTTCATTTCAACAATTAGACTTGAATTGACATGATCTTTGAAATATGAGAGTTGATTCTAGAACAAGAAAGATTGTTAAACAACAAGAACATCGACCGAATTTGCAAAATCCTTGACATGAAATGACATCAACTCTTCTCAATACTCCTTGAAAAATTGAGACACCTGGAGGCAATACAGTGGATCATGGGTAGGAAAACAAACAGTATTCAGATCAACTGGGGGCAATGAAAGATGATCAAATGATGAATCAATGCACTGAAGACAATGGTGTTCAAAGAAAGATAATCAATGAACGAGCACATTCAGATCATATTGGGGGCAATGTTGTTCAAAGATAGTCCATGATCTAGTAAACCCCGTCAACAATCGGGAAAGCAAAGATACACTTGAAGGAAATCTTTATATAGTCATCTTTTGAAACATGGCTATCGACCGATGTGGGCATACAGTTGCATTCGAACGAATATGAAAAGATGCACACCACCAAGATTGATTGCGGAACAATGTTGTACTTGAAGGATAATGTCATATTATCATCTCCAACATGGCTATGACTTTTGAACGATGTTATCGCATAGTTGTGAATATTGGAAGGATGCACTCACCAAGACTGACTGTGGGACCATCTTGTTTTGAAGCTCGAAGGCGCACTTCATCGCATGAATATGGGTGATAACATGAACATCATTGATGATGTCAAGACATTTCTTTCCACTATCTGATTTGACAAGCTGAGAGAAATCCTTGAGAAAGAACATTGAGCATACAACGATGAGTCTTTCACTGCAAGCTATGAGATGCATGTCTGGACGACTGGATAATTTCCATGAAGACTGGTGATAACATTACTTGAAGAGTATTGTTTCAGCTTGAGGCAAGTTTATGACTGATGGACAATCATGATGGGTGTTGGCATGATGCACACAACCAATCAGAGGATAATTCTTAGAAGAATCCAGGAGAGAAAATCCTTCACGATGAATCAAGCAACACCACACTTGGGGGTAGAGTCAAGCTTGATAAACAGCAAGAGCAGTAACCGTCGAAGACAGCCCAGGATGTGCACTGCACTTACACCTGAGGGGATGGCTGGCACATGAATGAGCCAATACATCGAAAGAACCAATAAAGCTTTGGAATGCAAACAAAGGCACCCTATGACGATGGATCATCAAAGGGGGGGGGCCTATATTTCACATCAGGTAAGGATGCATGCATGTCATCTAACCTCAAAGCATTGCACATACTTATGATTTGTTACAGAAAGATCCTCAATGAAGTCCAGCAAGATTGTGGACAAAGAAAGAATCATTGAGTTGATAATAACAGAGAATCATGGTTGTGACCTTGAAACGGGAAGAAGATGAGATAAACCTTACTGTTAGGAAAATCTCAAAGAAATGAAAAGATCAACCTTGCAATCAGGAAGCATCGAGTTTTCAAACCCTGCGATCAAGAATTATCAAGAAGCACCAAGTTTTCCGGCCCTACTTCTATCATCCCTTCAGGACTTCGCCAGGTAAGTCCCATTTTTCACACTTGTCACATCACATCTTTCATTTGGGTAGGTCACCCATAACAATGAGACCATTTCACATTTTTTCTATCCTCCACATGGGTAGGTCACCCATAATAATGAGACCGCTTCATATTTTTCTCATCTTCCATCTGGGTAGGTCACCCATTACAATGAGACCGCTTCATATTTTTTCTATCCTCCACCTGGGTAGGTCACCCATAACAATGAGACCACTTCACATTTTTTCTATCTTCCACCTGGGTAGGTCACCCATTATAACGCGACCACTTCACATTTTTTCTATCTTCCACCTGGGTAGGTCACCTATTATAATGAGACCGCACTTCACATTCTTTCCATTTGGGTAGGTCACCCATCATAATGAGACCGTTTTCCACATTATTTTTCTTGGGTAGGTCACCCATACAATGAGACCATCATTTTTCTTGGGTTCGTCACCCATACAATGAGACCATCATTTTTCTTGGGTTCGTCACCCATTACAATGAGACCATTTGTTCCACATTCTTTGTTTTGGTTTAATGAGGTCGCCAGATGGGATCTCATGTAGCTTTGGTTAAAGGGAATCGCCAGATGGGATTTCAGGTTGACCGAGCTACACACATTTTTTTAGTTTTGGTTTAATGAGGTCGCCAGATGGGATCTCATGTAGCTTTGGTTAAAGGGAATCGCCAGATGGGATTTCAGGTTGACCGAGCTACACACATTTTTTTAGTTTTGGTTTAATGAGGTCGCCAGATGGGATCTCATGTTGGTTCTGGTTAAAGGGGATCGCCGGACGGGATCTCAGGTTAGCCCAACCACACACACGATATTGGTTCTGGTTAAAGGGGATCGCCGGACGGGATCTCAGGTTAGCCCAACCATACAGGATATTGGTTCTGGTTAAAGGGGATCGCCGGACGGGATCTCAGGTTAGCCCAACCACACACAAGATATTGGTTCTGGTTAAAGGGGATCACCGGACGGGATCTCAGGTTAGCCCAACCACACAGGATATTGGTTCTGGTTAAAGGGGATCGTCGGACGCGATCTCAGGTTAGCCCAACCACGCAGATTTTGGTTTTGGTTCAAGGAGATCGCCTGATGGGATCTCACAGAAAAAAAAGAGGGAAAGAAAAATGAAAAAGAGAGAAAGAAAGAAGAAGAGAGAAAGAAGGAAAAGAAAAAGAAAGAAAAAAGAAAGAAACATTTAGAGTTTTTCTTTACAAAAGCTTACTATGCAAAACATTGAGGAGTTTTGCTTCGTAAGCATTGTAAAGAGGGGGCATCTGTTGCTACCCAATTTTTGACACATGTTTTAATAAATTTTCAAAAAAAATCCAAAAATAGTGAAAAGCATTGAAAACCCAAAAAAATACGTTTTTAATACATTTGCATCGTTTTTAGCATTTTTAGCATCGTCTCAAAAGAATTTAAATTTTCAAAGACATTTGGAACGCGTTCAACTTTTAACGCGTTGTATTTTTAAATCATTGATTTTCTTCATTGAGTCGACGTTGATATTGCTCGTTTTCAAAAAAATACAAAAAAATTAAGAAAAATCAAATTTACAAAAAAGAAAGAAAGTTGAGGGACCAATTTTGAGATCCATGCAACATTTTACCTATAAATACTGGTCCACAACTCAAATAAAAGGGAGGGGGGGCAATTTTGACAACATCAGAAAAATACAAAAAACCCTAAACCAAAAATAAACCCTAACACCATCACTTTCTTCTCCATTTTTTTTGGCAGCAGCCGCCGCCCCCCCCCCCCCCCCGGCCATATCAGACCCCCACATTTCCCCCCGCAGTTCCAGCTCCATCGTCCTCGTCTCCCTCTTGACAGCCGGCCATCTCCCCCTCACCCAGCAGCCGCTCACAGCCCCTTGGCCAAAAGAAACCAGAATCGACAGCGCGCCCCCGGTGGCTTTCATTTTCCTTCTCCTTTTTCCCCCGCCGCTCACCATCTTCCTCTGCCTCTCTCCCTCTCGGCCGCGCCCTCTGTTCCAGCCAACCACCATTCTTCCCTCTCTCAGCCAGCCGCCGCTCACAGCCTCACATCATACAAAACACAACAGCCACAACCACATCACATCCCATCTCCTTCTTCACCCGAGAGCCCCTCTCTCTCAAGCTCTCCGATTTCCCTCCATCAAGCCACACAGCAGCAGCAGCAGGAGTCCCGTTCACAACCTCTAGACCAGCCCGAACACAGCGGCACTCACAGACTTGGATCTGTCCGCCGTCTTCCTCTAGTTCCTCCTGCACAGCGCCGTCCACAGGTTCACCGGCCACCGACAGCTGCAGACCGGACAAAACCCAAAGGCCAGCAGCCCTATGGTCACACCGCCGGCCGCTTGAAACAGAGAAACAAGGGGAAACGAAAAGAAAATCGAGATGCGAAGAGAAGCAGATCTGCAAAACAAAAGAATTAAAACCGACTACTTTTTTGTGCGTTTTTTCTTGTTGTTGCAGGTGACGGTGACCCTCACCGCCGGCGGAGGAAGACAGGGAAGAAGAAGACGTTCCCGATCCACTGGTTTTCGGTCTTCATCGGCGGCGGCGCGTGAACCCACGCGCCGCCAGTGGCGGAGGCGCGTGGAGCAACGCGCCACTACTGTTCAGACGACACCAAGGCTGTGCAGCACTGTTCCCGAGGATTTCTTTGTGTTTTTTGTTGTAACTTTCAGATGATGTGTATATTTAGATATTATTGTATTTGATTTATTTTGAATTTTTGTTATTTGTTTTACATGTAAAAATTGTGTATGTAAAAAAGAAAAAAGAAAAGGAAAGGAAAAGAGAAAGAAAATATAGTGAAAGTGTATAGGTGTGTTTGTATTTGTTTTATGGATGTTTTATTTTTATTTAAGATAAAATTGTAAAGATTAAAGAAGAATTTAATATTTTGATTGGATCACGGTCAAGAATTATTAACTTATACGTAAGTTGTATTTCTAATATCCGATGAAAAGACAATTATTAAAACTTCTTTAACGCATCAAAGTCACGAAGCAGCTTACCTCAGGTAGGGTGCGTTAGGGGTGCTAATACCTTCCCTAACCACAACCAGTCCCTTACCCGCGAATCTCTGATAAGACCAGTACATTCGGTTTCCTAGTAGCCGCAATTAATTACTAGGTGGCGACTCCAACCAACAAATCAAAGCAAGCAAACAACAAATGAAAAAATCGCCAGCCGATGCCGCGCGGATTTTTCTGACGTGCGACAAACATCATATATACAACCTAATATCTATACCAATTCAACAATAACAATTATTCAATACAAACAAGAATATCCTAAAATTAATAGAAAGTAATTAAATAAATTCGATTCACATATAACATAAATTCAACATAACAATTATCCAGACAAACAATAAGATCCTAAAAATATAAAACGAATAAAGGGAATTCTAGATGGCAATTCACATTATAACAGAAATCAACAATAACAATTATTCCAAGACAAACAATAAGATCCTAAAATTAGTATAAACTAATTAAATTTAATTCTATATTTCAATTCACATTTATAACAGAAAGGCAACAAAACAATTATTCCAATACAAACAATAATATCTAAAATTAATATAAACTAATTAAATTTAATTCTATATTTCAATTCACATTTATAACATAAATTCAACAATAACAATTATTCTAATGCAAACAATAATATCCTCAAATTAATATAAACTAATTAAATTTAATTCTATATTTCAATAACACTAAACAAAACATCCTAAATACAAAACAAACAATACATTAATTCAAAATAAATTTTGGAATAAAAAATGCTTACCTTAATAGTGTTGATTTTTAGATTTTATCTATAAAAATACACAAAACAAAGAACAACAAAAAAATAATGATAATTAAAATAAAAAAATACAAAGATAAAGAAAAACCATTACATACCTTTTAATATGTTGAAAACTATCACCAAAACATTTAAATCTCTTCCAAAACTTAAACTACAAACCGGGAGGAGAAGAAATAGAGATGAGAGCCAAGAGAAGAAATGAAATGGGGGGGGGGGGGGAGGGAAGGGGGGGTTTTATATGCCAATGTTCCCGTCGGAATTACCGACGGAACATTAAATGTTGTCGGTGGCATTTATTTCCGTCGGTAATTCCGACGGTAAATAAATTGAAATGCGCACCAAATTTTTTGACAATGCCGCCTTTTGTTCTTTTGTTTTTATCCGTCGGTAATTCCGACGGCAATTACCGACGGAAATTACCGATGGAATTTCCATCGGTAATAGTGGCTGCTCTGACAGGCGTGCGCTTCGGGATGTGTAATTTCCGTCGGTAATTGCCGTCGGTGAGTCCATCGGAAATTGTGGCACAACCCGTAATTTTTTTCAAACTCTCTGTGAAATACCGACGGAACTATTCCGTCGGTATTTCCGCCGGTGATTGCTGCGTCGGTCGGTGAGTCCGTCGGAAATTGTGGCACAACCCGTAATTTTTTTCAAACTCTCTGTGAAATACCGACGGAACTATCCGTCGGTATTTCCGCCGGTGATTGCTTGCGTCGGTCGGTGAGTCCGTTGAAAATTGTGGCACAAGCCCGTAATTTGTTTCCAACTCTCTGTGAAACACCGACGACACTATTCCATTGGAAAAGGCCGTCGGTAAAACAGTCAAAATTTATACGGCTTCTATGTTAATTTTCTTCTATCCTCCTGCACACTTAGATCACACACAGCACAATAACAGGAGCTGACAATTAAAAAATAATAAATATTTCATGTTCCAAAATATTACGTTATAAAAATAAGGTTTTACAGCATGTTTAGTCAGAATTTTCATCTTCGTCCTCAATTGAATTGTTATCATCCGCTTCATCGCGCTCTTCAATGTGGTTATCATCTTCTTCATCAACATTTTGTACTGTACTAGTAGAGCTCAAAACGGCATTCAACTCCTCTACATCAACATCAACAAGACTATCGTCGAAAACACGAAAATTCAAATTTTCTTCTAAGTCAATCGAAGGAGCAACTCGGTATGGTTCAACCAACTCACTAGCTTGAAAGACTTCATCTATCACACTTGTGTCTTCGTTCTCATCCTGAACAACCTCGACACGACCCCTAGGTTTTGTTTTTAAAATGGATAACCAATCAACTCTTGATCGGTCCCTTCTAAAGGAAGGGGTGTATGTGTAATAAACTTGTTGGCATTGCTTTGCGAAAACAAAGACGTCGTTTACGTTGCGGTGTCTAGCTTTTGAGTTGATTTCAACGAGACCATAGTGAGGATCTACTCTGATTACTCTGTCAGTTGTGTCATACCAATAGCATTTGAATAAAAACACTCTATTCTGCTCGCTATGATATTGCAGTTCCATGACCTCTTTCAATCTACCGTAGTAGTCAACTTCAAACTCACTAGAAGTCGATCCCTTAATACAAACACCGCTGTTGTATGTCTTTCTTCCATGCCCATATTCTTCAGTATGAAAGATATATCCATTGACGAAATACCCGTTATAGCACTTGACTTTTCTTTCAGGGCCCAGGCTTAGTAAAGACAGTGAAATAGTAGCACTAACTCCCATTTGATAAACCTTGTATATTAAATACAACAATAATCAATAAACAGATATTATGTAATATATATTTACGTACAGTGAATTACATTGCAAGAGATTATGAGTTTGTGATAGGACTTATGATTAGTACTTAAAAGTGCATTTTTATCAAGGTTTTATATCATCATTTTGCACTTGAAGTATCAATAACTCCTTAACTAAAGCATGTTTTATAATAACATATCTAATAATATAAGATACCTTTAATTTATGGTAAATGTTCATCTTAAATGCAGGCCTATCACATAAATGAAAGAATTGATTGATGAGTTGAAGTACTGAAATTGAAAGGACAAAGAGATGGGCAAATTTAGAAAAGAGATGATTGGTGCAGTCCAAACTTGAACACTGTTCGGTAATCGGGTCATATCTGGAGTTGTAGATCTTGGATTTAGGTCCATTTTATATGGATGGAAAGATACGACATAGGCCTACAACTTTCATGTGGAGCCCAAGATTTAAAAAGGCCGTTTTCAAGTCCAAATTGCAGCAACAACAAAGAAGTCCGAATCTGTCCTGCAGCCCAGACACTGTTTAGTGTTCAGCCCATATCTCGAGTTCTAGAAGTCCAAATGATCTAAAATGTTTACCCTGGAAAGATGAGACAATTCTCTAGAACTTTCATGATTGAAGTTTGTTCAGATTATGACGTCATCAATGACGTTTTTGGCAGACAAGAAGATAAGGATTGTGACCAAGTCAAGATGTGGCCACCCACTCATCAATTAGTCAACAAATCAATAGTTCCGAATTTTGGCCTATAAAAGGAGGCATTTGCCATGTATTTAGGCATCTTGGTGTTCAGATCAAGATCATGCTCTTGCTCTCTCTTTATATTTTGTAATGCTTAAGTTTTGCTTATATTAATTTCTTGCTTATGCTTTTCATTTCCTTTCCTTGTTTATTTATGTTTCTTTCTTTCATTATGTTTAGCTAAGTTAATTATGTCAAGGTGAAAAGGATACACTAATGGTGTAAGAATAAGTATAATATAAACTTAACATGGACCTTAATGTTGGATACTAACATGCTTTATATTTGTTATCTTGTTCACTTTTAATACTTTGCTTGTTAAATGGTTAATCTAGATTTATGTTGTATAACACTTGGTACAACAAATACTTGGCACTTTCATAGCCCATACTGTATGGTATAACCGACACCTGAGCTATGAAAGGAACTTGATTTGTTGTTAACATAAGTTATAATCATGAATGCCTGACAACATTTACAAGTATTAGCATTATTCGAATAAGATAACTAATGTAATCATGTTAACAATTTATAATCTGATTGGAACCTCCTTTGTGTGTGGTTTCCAATTGAATAAAAAGAGTTTATACTATACTTGTTTGAAATACCATTAGTGGATCATCTAACCTTGACATTTGTTGTTATCATTGTTTAATCCTTACGTTAATCTTCCATCTCAAAGTTCTCATCAACTTCTTCCTCTTCTTCTTCACTATTATTATTATTGTTATCTATAATTTATACAATTAACCTTCCTGTGGTTCGACCCCGGTCTTACCGGGTTATTTATTACTTCGACACTCCTGCACTTGGGAGAAGACATCAATCTTTTGGTCGTGTCAACTTACATGTGTTCTAAACCATGTGGCAAATTGTTCATCTTGTAATTGAAAGATCTGGGATTCCGTCAGCTGTGAGTTATTGGACAGTAAGTATCGTCGATGTTGCCTGCAAGGTTTAGTCAGAATTATATGAGTTTATGGTATCACAAAACATAAATAGTACACTCTTGACAAAGTTTATGTCGAACATCTACTTACTTAATAAAAGGTCTCAGCTCATCACAGTTAAATAGGATATAATTGTGTGTTTGTCTGAACTCTATTTCAGACAAATATCTTCCCCTCACGACATTTTTAGGTGTGGGTCGTCCAGGATTAGAGAATATTGACAAGTTCCCACTTGAAGGCACTTCACCACCATCATCATGCCGTGGAACACGGTTGATCCTCGTTCTCAAATGAGGTTCGAAATAGTATGAGATAAATGTTGAGATCTCCTCAACAATATAGGCCTCACATATTGACGCCTCAACATGCGCCTTGTTCTTAACCTTTTTTTTAAGATTGAACAAGTACCTGCATATATATATATATATATATATAATCAAAAATTATATAAAAAAAATAAAAAAAAATATTTAATTATGAATTACATAGCAACTGTAATATCTAACCTCTCGAATGGATACATCCATCTGTACTGGACCGATCCTCCAACTTTTACCTCAAACGGTAAATGTACGGGTAGATGCTCCATTGAGTCAAAAAATGATGGAGGGAATATCATCTCAAGTTTGCATATTGTCTCCACGATATTCGTTTCAAGCCTCTCAATGTGATCAACATTCAACTTGCTGGAGCATATATCTCTGAAAAAATGACTGATCTCCGTTAGTGCATCCCATATCCCCTTTGGCAACAAATCATGAAAAGCTAATGGGATGAGTGTTTGCATAAACACATGGCAGTCATGACTCTTCATTCCATATAATCTGCATTCCTCGGTATTAACCAGCCTTGATATGTTCGAGGCATGTCCATCGGGAAAACGCAGACTCTTAAGCCATTTGTAGACTAGTAGTTGTGCGTTTTTCTCTAACACGAAGCTTGCTCTTGGTTTTGCGACCCGTGACCCATCACAAACCAACTCCATATTTTTACGGTTACAGAACAACGCTACATCCAATCTAGCCTTGATGTTGTCCTTTATCTTCCCCTTCACATCCATGACGGTGTTGAAAATGTTCTCAAACATGTTCTTTTCAATGTGCATGACGTCAAGGTTATGACAGAGAAGATTGGTCTTCCAATAAGGAAGCTCCCAAAATATCCTTCGCTTCACCCAGTTATGGGTCAAACCAAAACCAGGAAACTTCTGCTTACCTGATTGGAGACCAAACACAATGTCACCATACTGTCAAACAACATCAAGCAATTCTTCACCGGAAAGACGCGGGGGTGCAACATCCTTTTCAACTCTGCCAAGAAATCCTTCCTGTTCTTTCTGTACCTGTGATTCGGCGGCAAGAAGCGACGGTGACAGTCAAAAAAAGAAGCTTTACCCCCGTTTGTTAGCGTGAATGCCTTGTTGTTCTCCATACAGTATGGACATGCTAGCTTTCCATGCGTGCTCCAACCAGAAACCATTCCATAAGCTGGGAAATCATTGATAGTCCACATCAAAGCTACTCTCATAACAAAATTATGTTTCCTCGAGATGTCATAAGTCAAAGCTCTAGAGGACCACAATTGTGTCAACTCATCAATCAACGGACGAAGACAAACATCTATCTTCCGACCCGGACTGCTCGGACCTGGTATGACCATAGATAGAAACATGAACTCCGGCCTCATACACATCCCCGGTGGCAAGTTATAAACCGTCAGTATGACCGGCCAACAAGAATAAGAAGCAGCAAATGACCCGAATGGGTTGAATCCGTCTGTACACAACCCAAGACGCACGTTCCTTGATTCAGCTGAAAAGTGAGGATGCACACTGTTAAAGTGTTTCCAGGCTTCACCGTCAGAAGGATGCACCATCACTCCATCAACCGCATGATGTGATTGGTGCCATGTCATGTGCTCAACAGTCCTTGGTGACATGAATAACCTCTGCAGTCTAGGTGTGATTGGGAAGTATCTAAGTTTTTTATATGCCACGAGAGTCTTTAGTCTTCCAGTTCTGGGTTTGTAACGGGTGTCGCACGTCAAAAAATCCGCGCGGCGTCGGCTTGGCAATTTTTCGTTGTCGTTTGATTTGATTGGTTCGTTGGGAGTCGCCACCTAGTAATTTATTGAAGGCTACTAGGAAACCCGGGCACTGATCTTATCAGAGATTTGCGGGTAAGGGACTGGTTGTGGTTAGGGAAGGTATTAGCACCCCTAACGCACCCTACCTGAGGTAAGCTGCTTCGTGGACTTGATGTGTTAAAGAAGTTTTAAAAATTCTGTTCTTTCATCGAATTTTAGAAATACGACTTACATGTAAGTTCATAATTCTTTATCCGTGAGCAAATCAAAATCTTAAATTCTTCTTTATTCTTGCAATTTTATCATAAAAAAACATTCATAAAAAAAAAATACAAACACACATACACTTTCACTATATTTTTTTCTTTTCTTTTCTTTTTCTTTCTTTTTTTTGTTACATCCACATTACAAATTACAAAAAATTCAACACTAAACAAAAATTACATTACATAATTTAAAAATTACAAAAATGGTCCCTAAAACTCCAGAAATTGCAGGGAAGGACTTCTGCAAGCCGGAACAGTGCCGCAGGAACAGTGGCGGCGCGTGGGTTCACGCGCCGCCGCCGGTGAAGACCAGCAAGCTAGTAGATCGGGATCGTCTCCTTCTTCTCTTCTTGTCCGTACCGGCGGTGCATCTCCCAGTCACCTGCAAAGTAAACCAACAACACAAACAATTTCGGCTCTCCTTTTTTCAGATCTGCCACGGCCTCTTTTGGGTCTGCTTCGTTGCAGATCAGCTGCTACTGCTCATCCTCTTCTCCCTTGTTCCATGTACTGGCAGCAAGGAGTGCTGGAGGCTGGCGACCGGCGGTGAAGGAGATCGGCTGCTGCTGCTGGTGGCCGGTCTGTGGGCACTGCTAAAGGTGCTTGCTGGAGGTGGGTCGGCTTCTGTCCGTCACTGTTGAGAGAAGAAATGGTCTTCTGCAGCTGAAGAGGGAAGTCGTGGGTCTGTGGGTGCCGTTGCTGGAGAAGGGCTGCTGCTGACCGGTTGAAGGAGATGACGAAAGTGTTGCCCCGGCGCTGCCGTGTGTGGGCTGCTGGCTCACTGGTGAGAACGGGGCTGCTGGTGGTCTTCCTTCGCTGCTGTTGTTCGTGGTTTTTGTTGCTGGGGCTGGGTCGGAGCTGCGGAAGAAGGGAGCCGCTGTGGAGGCTGTTGGGTGGAGCAACCGGGTCTGCTGGAGGAAGACGGTGCTGCTTCACGGGGAGGGGCCGTCGCTGCTGGAAGAAGAAGAAACCAGAGGGCAAAGGGGAGTGGCCAGTCTCTGTTTTTGGAGGAGAAGACGATGGAGAGGAAAAAAAAGAAGGGAGGCTACGGTGCTGGTTTGTCTTCCTTCACTGCTGGTGTTCGGCGGATGACAAACTGGGAAGGCTGGTTGTGTTTGGGCGAGAAGGAGCAGGAAAATGGTGCTGGTTTGAGGGAAGAAGAAGATGCTGGAACCGGCTGGAGAGGGAAAACCAAAAACGTGGGGGGCGGCTCCTCTTGAAAAAAAGATGGGTTTACAGTTAGGTTTTTTTGTATTTTTTTCTGATGTTGTCAAAATTGCCCCCCCTCCTTTTGTTTGAGTTGTGGACCAGTATTTATAGGTAAAATGTTGCATGGATGTCAAAATTGGTCCCTCAACTTTCTTTCTTTTTTTGTCAATTTGATTTTTCTTAATTTTTTTGTATTTTTTGAAAACGAGCAATATCAACGTCGACTCAATGAAGAAAATCAATGATTTTAAAAATAACGCGTTAAAAGTTGAACGCGTTCCAAATGTCTTTGAAAATTTAAATTCTTTTGAGACGATGCTAAAAATGCTAAAAACGATGCAAATGTATTAAAAATGTATTTTTTTGGATTTTCAATGTTTTTCGCTATTTTTGGATTTTTCTGAAAATTTATCAAAACATGGGTCAAAAATTGGGTAGCAACAGATGCCCCCTCTTTACAATGCTTACGAAGCAAAACTCCTCAATGTTTCGCATAATAAGCTTTGTAAAGAAAAACTCTAAATGTTTCTTTTTTTTTTCCTTCTTTCCTCTTCTTTCTTTCTTTCTTTCTTTCGTTAACTTGAGATCCCATCTGGCGATCTCCTTTTTCAAAACCAAAGAATGTGTGTAGCTCGGTCAACCTGAAATCCCATCTGGCGATTCCCTTTAACCAAAGCTACATGAGATCCCATCTGGCGACCTCATTAAACCAAAACCAAAAAAAGTGCGTAACTCGGTCAACCTGAAATCCCATCTGGCGATTTCCTTTAACCAAAGCTACATGAGATCCCATCTGGCGACCTCATTAAATCAAGACTAAAAAATGTGTAAAAAGTGGTCTCATTGTAATGGGTGACCTACCCAGGTGGAAAGAATGTGAAAAACAGTCTCATTATGATGGGTGACCTACCCAAATGGAAAGAAGGGAAGAGTGGTCTCATTCTTATGGGTGACCTACCCAGGGGAAGAATGGCCTCATTATAATGGGTGACCTACCCAAGTAAAAAAAGATGGAGAATGGTCTCATTCTAATGGGTGACCTGCCCAGAAAAAATGGTCTCATTGTGATGGGTGACCTACCCAAGTGGAAAAGGAGAAGAGTGGTCTCATTCTTATGGGTGACCTACCCAGGGGGAAGAATGGCCTCATTATAATGGGTGACCTACCCAAGTAAAAAAAATGGAGAATGGTCTCATTCTAATGGGTGACCTACCCAGAAAAAATGGTCTCATTGTGATGGGTGACCTACCCAAGTGGAAAGAATGTAAAAAACGGTCTCATTATGATGGGTGACCTACCCAAATGGAAAGAATGTGAGGTGCAGTCTCATTATAATGGGTGACCTACCCAGATGGAAGATAAAAAAAATATGAAGTGGTCTCATTGTAATGGGTGACCTACCAGATGGAAGATGAGAAAAATGTGAAGTGGTCTCATTGTAATGGGTGACCTACCCAGGTGGAGGATAGAAAAATGTGAAGTGGTCTCATTGTTATGGGTGACCTACCCAGGTGGAGGATAGAAAAAATGTGAAGTGCGGTCTCATTATAATGGGTGACCTACCCAGGTGGAAGATAGAAAAAATATGAAGTGGTCTCATTGTTATGGGTGACCTACCCAAATGAAAAGAATGCGATGTGCGGTCTCATTATAATGGGTGACCTACCCAGGTGGAAGATAGAAAAAATATGAAGTGGTCGCGTTATAATGGGTGACCTACCCACATGGAAGATGGTGGTCTCATTGTGATGGGTGACCTACCCAGAAAAAATGATGTTTTTGTTTTTCAAAAAAATGGTCTCATTGTTACGGGTGACCTACCCAAAGATAGAATGTGACTTACCTGGCAAAAATACTTGGTTGGAGCAGTCCTGACAGGACAAGGTTGATAAACTTGGCACCTTCTGGTTGCAGGTTGACTTGAAGACTCCTTGATGACGGGGTTAACCTCCTCGTTGCTTTGAGATTCTCCTACTGGCAGGGTTCATCTCATTCTCTTCTCGTTCCAGGATCTAAACCGATTCTTTATCATCATCAACTCAATGATTCTTTCTTTGTCCACAAACTTGCTGGACTTCATTGAGGATCTTTCTGTAACAAATCACAAGTATGTGCAATGCTTTGAGGTTAGATGACATGCATGCATCCTTACCTGATGTGAAATATAGGTCCCCCCCTTTGATGATCCATCGTCATAGGGTGCCTTTGTTTGCTAACCAAAGCCTTCTTTGCTCTTCCCATGTACTGGCTCATTCGTATGCTAGCCTTCCACTCAAATGTAAGTGCAGTGCCCATCTCGGGCTGTCTACGACGATTACTGCTCTTGTTGTTTATCAAGCTTGACTCTGCCCCCAAGTGTGGTGTTGCTTGATTCATCATGAAGGATTTTCTCTCCTGGATTCTTCTGAAAATTATCTTCTGATTGGTTGTGTGCATCATGCCAACACCCATCAAGATTGTTAATCAGTCATGAACTTGCCTCCAGTTGAAACAATACTTTTCAAGTATATGTTATCATCAGTCTTCTTGGAAACTATCCAGTCATCTAGGCATACATCTCATAGCTTGCAGTACAAAGGCTCATGGTTGTATGCTCAATGTTCTTCTCAATAGATTCCTCTCAGCTTTTCTAATCAGATTGTGAAAGGAAATGCGTTGGCATCATCAATGATGTTCATCACCCATATTCATGCGGTGAAGTGCTCATTTAAGCTGATAACATATGTCAGGAGTCATAGCCATGTTTTAGAGGGTAACCCAAGCTGACGATAATAAAATGCCCTTCAAGTGCAGCGTTGCTCATCAATTGCTGCTGAAGTTCACTAAATCACTGACTGTCTTTGAACAACATTGCCCCCAGTAATGATCTGAATGCTTGTCCTGCTGATTAGCTTTCTTTAAACACCATTGTCCTCAGTGCATTGATTCATCATTTGATCATCTTTCATTGCCCCCCAGCTAATCTGAATACTGCTTGTTTTCCTTCTCATGGTCCACTGTATTGCCCCAAAGTGTCTCAACTTTTCAAAGAGTGTTGAGAAGAGTTGATGTCATTCATGTCAAGGATTTCACAGACTCAATCGATGTTCTTCTTTGTTCGAGAATCTTTCTTGTTCTGGAATCAAATCTCATATTTCAACGGTCATGTCTATTCAAGTCTAATTGTTGAAATGAAATCAAAGAGATGTCAATTTTTGAAAGTGTTTTTGGAAATCAAGCTTCTTTGGTCAAAGACCCAACACACACTATTCAATGTAATCTTTTGACTGTCTTGTATTTTGAAAACAGAAATGACCCGTTGTAAGATTAAAATGACTTTTTTCATGGTTCTTTGTATCAGTTTTAATCTTTGATCTTGGGTATATCTTTTGATGGTCTGCGATGAGGTGACCTTATGTGAATTTTAAGGAAAACAAAAGGCTCAAGTCAAAACTTGAGAATTCATCAAGAAAGATTGTTTTCTTTTTCGGCCCCAATTTTATCAGCATGCATAATAATTCGTAGCTTGATTCATGAAGTCACGACCCTTATGGAAAAGCTCTTCAAGTTTTGAGAGCGCCATTTATCGGTTCAGATTGCTTACTTGATCGAAAAGGGCTTTTAAAAGCACGTAATGCAGGCTATGGTTCATGGCTTATGAAAGAAAGGAAATTCACAGGCTCAAAAAGGTGTTTGAGGGTTTCAAAGACTTAGGATCATCATCAACTATTCATCAACTCTCTTTCTCTTGTTGTCATAGTAGAGAAAGTGACATATAACCTTGTTATTCTCGAATATCAGAATTCTCTTAACATAGGTCATAATGCAAATCCAACTTTTTCTTTGATGAATAATCAATCTCAATCATCTGATAACTTCAGGGCTTTATCATTGATGCCAAAGGTCATGGCTTTCACATATCATTTCTCATGGTTTTCTAACATGCCCCTAGTCTAGGTCTTCTTTCTTTTAACTCTCTCTCAAACGTTGGACTTTTGTTCTAAGCCTTCTCTTTCACTTTTGTCTTCTCTTATTTGCCCCAGTGCGGGGTGTGATCCTTGTTAGGGTTTTCTTGAAAAATATTCTATCAAGCTCAAATGGGGACCGCAAGGGATAATATTTCAAGAAATGTGAAAGGATAACAAAGATGGCCTTTTCTCATTTCAAGTAAGGTCAGTTAGAATCGATAAATTTTGACCTCATCCAATGTAATGGTTTGGACTTGTAAGAATCATGATTCACGAGTCCATGACTACTGAATCCACTACATGTCATTATACATACTTAAAATTTAGCTACATGATGTGTGGCTCAGTTTCAGGAGGTATGAGTTCAAAATTGTTTGGTCACCTCATGTCATTTTCAAGCATCAAGTCATTTCCGCAATCAAAACACTTTTAATCTTCAGGATTGACTAGCTTTAATTTTGTATGTTGGAGTTTGATCAAAAAAATATTTTTGTCAAAATACCCTTTGAAAGAAGCATCTCTTGATTTCAAAACAACAAAAAGACAAAGAAAAGACATGTTTCGTTCAAGGATGAGATGTGACCCCAAAACAAAATGCGGAATGACAACTCCACAATAAAATGATGGACAATTCAGCACCATTCTTGGATCAGCTTTTCTGGCCATATTTGTGTTTTGCCGAGCAACTTCGATCACTTGTTATTCTGATGATGTTCTGGTGACAAAATGATTGATGACATCATCTTTCACAAACTCAGCTCGATTCTTGAAACTCGTGTCTGTTCAACTGAAATGGTCCAGGAACCCTCCATGATATTCACATCTGGTTTGAATTATACCACGGTGGTTGCATGCAAATTTATCGAAGTGGGTGCAACAAGTCTGGAATCTAACAAATGCTGGTCGACAAACTTGAGTGGCAGATGAATGTCAATCTTGGCAAAGACATTTGAGCAGTTGATGTTATGGCAAGACCTGACTAGGCAAAATGACTGAGGTTTCTCAATTGAGAGTCATCTTCTGATTCAACTCTCATCATTGTTATGGAATCCATGGTAGATCCTTCAATCTTTCCTCTCTTGATAGCTAGCTCAATTCTTTTGGCAATCCACACAACTTCATGTCAATATTTCAATGTTGTTGTGGTTGGTTGAGGGTTGTCGGAAACCTTTCAACAGCTTGGTAATCTTGGCAGCGTCCAGAAACTTGCAGCATCGCCACTGGCAACATGTGGAATCACGCATTGTCTTTATTGGAAGAGAACCTGATGAATCGAAAACTCTTCTACCTCATCTTCGATTGCTCACAGACAGTGCAACAAACAGACACCTGTAGAGGGAGTTCTCCTCTATTGAAGTTTCAGTCTTCTTTATGTTGTTTAGTCCAAGCTTGTCTTTTCTCCCTACTTTTGTATTTCAATGCTGACACTGATGAGAGAAAATTATAGATGATCAGAAACTATTGCATCCCTTCTTGGATTCTCCACTTGCAGAGCCACAAACAAATTTCTGCAGAGAGAGCTCTACCACGGTGAAGTTCTATATTTGCTCCTGTTTTCTAGCTCAGGTCTGGCTTTTCTGCCCACTATAGTGTTTCGATGCTGAAACTGGTGGGGTAAATTTTCATATCGTCTGAAAGCTACTACATCCCCTCTTGCATTCCCCACTTGCAGAGCCATAAACGGGTTTTTGTAGAGAGAGCTCTGCCATGTCAAAGTTCGATGACTGCTCATGTTTTCAGACTAGGTCTGACTCTTTGGCCTACTCCAGTGTTTCAGTGCTGAAACTAATGAGACAAAATTTTTTAGGGAGAGGGAAAACCAAAAACGTGGGGGGCGGCTCCTCTTGAAAAAAAGATGGGTTTAGGGTTAGGTTTTTTTGTATTTTTTTCTGATGTTGTCAAAATTGCCCCCCCTCCTTTTGTTTGAGTTGTGGACCAGTATTTATAGGTAAAATGTTGCATGGATCTCAAAATTGGTCCCTCAACTTTCTTTTTTTGTCAATTTGATTTTTCTTAATTTTTTTGTATTTTTTGAAAACGAGCAATATCAACGTCGACTCAATGAAGAAAATCAATGATTTTAAAAATAACGCGTTAAAAGTTGAACGCGTTCCAAATGTCTTTGAAAATTTAAATTCTTTTGAGATGATGCTAAAAATGCTAAAAACGATGCAAATGTATTAAAAATGTATTTTTTTGGATTTTCAATGTTTTTCGCTATTTTTGGATTTTTCTGAAAATTTATCAAAACATGGGTCAAAAATTGGGTAGCAACAACGAGAATGCCCACATGTCATGCACTCGGTCAGCTCAGCATTTTCAAGGTAGTATAACATGCAGAAGTTAGGGCACATGTCAATTTTCTGGTATCCTAAACCGAGGGGTTTCATCATGGACTTGGCAGCATAGAAGTTCTCTTTCAGCCTGTTCCCCTCAGGTAAAATGCTTCTCGCCCATTCGATAATCTTGTCATAACCGGCCTCACTCAACCCGTGATCTGACTTGATGGTGAACACCTGTGCTACGGCCGATAATTTATTGTGGTTCGTGCAGCCATCCCATAATGGCTCGTCAGAATCTTTCAACAGATCAAAAAACCTTGTTGCATCTGCATTAGGTTCTTCTTCTATGATTGGACATTCCCTGACATTACCTTCACTCATTCTCATTGCATCTATAACCATATTCCTGTAAGGATTACTGTTCTCATTTCCAACTTCATGCATGTTGCTGCTAGCACTAGAAGTTGACCCAACCACATGTTCTTCCATGCTCTCATCAGGAACAAATAGTTCTCCGTGTGCATACCAACACATGTAATCCTCCATGAACCCTTTGGTTATGTTGCGCGTGTGCGGCGTCGCGGCGAGTATTCCACTTTAAATCTAGGAAGTGTGTATGGTATCCATCTGGCAAATGTGGGGAGACAAGAAAATATTGTCTTTTGTTGGTAGAAAATGGAATGGGAGTCGCCACCTAGTATTTTGGTCACTAGGAACCCTAACTGGTCTTAGAGATTGGGTACGGGGACTGGTTGCGTAAAGGGAAGGTATTAGCACCCCAAATACACCCTACCTAAGGTAAGCTGCATTGTTTATTTGTCTGATAAAATTCAAGGTCTCGTTGTGTTTCCTAGTTGTTGGTCCGTCTATGGTTCAAGAAAAGTCCTCCTCAATAAGGAGGTCCTTATCTTATCGGGTAAAACCTAACCGTTCTAACGTCTATGTAAAAAAACCATATTTTTAATATCAGGAATACGTTTTACGTATAAATTCGTAATCCCAAATACTAAAAGAAGACAAAAAGATTTTTTTAGAATTTTTGAAATATTGGCCTAATTCTCATGGCTTGAATAAACTGGTTATTAAAGCCAAAATGCATGCTAATACATATATTGTTTTGAAATTTCCTTTGTTGTGTGAAAATATGATGTTATAATATTTATATATATATATTGGAGAGACTAGGTCGTATGCATTAAAACCAAAAACAATTTTTTTTTATGTATTTTTTTTTAATGTTTTTGACGAAAACCGGGTATTTTAATACTGGATTTGTATCTTTACGGTATAAAAATACAAACCAATATTAGGCAATTTTGATGAAAATATGCTGAAAAATAAACCATATTTTTTTTAAGGATCTTTCAGATTTTTTTTTGAAAGCAAAAACATTTTTTTTTTTACGACTTTTCGATGTTTTTTATACTGGATTTGTATCTTTACAGTATAAAAATACAAACCAATATTAAACCATTTTGATAAAAATATGCAGGAAAATCAACAATATTTTCAAGGATTTTTCAGGATTTTGAAATTTTTTTTTTGTATAGATATCTATATATAAATAATATAAAAACATTATAATAAATAATATATAATATTAGGTGGGCCGGGCTGGGCCGGCCCAACTAACTGGGCCGGACTCAGCCCAAAAAGGGTTGGGCCGATCTCGGCCCAGCAGGGATTGGGCCGATCTCGGCCCAACAAAGTCTTCTATTTTTCGTCTGGGCCGGACCTGGCCCAGACAGCAGGGATGGGCTAGAATCAGTCCGGGCCACAAACACAAGGCTGGGCCAGAACCAGTCTGGCCCAGAGAAGGAAAAACCTACAATGCCGGGCCAGAATCAGCCTGGCCCGGCAACATAACATCAGGGGGGAATTATTTTCCCCCTCCCCTCCTGCATGCAGAACGCTGTTCGTTCTGCATGCAGGGGAAAAACAACGAAAGTGCAAACAATTAGGGGGGAGAAAAGTTACCTGGTGTGGAGGAGGTGGTGCGTTGCTGGTCTGGCTGCTTCGCTGGCGGTGCTGCGGTGGAGGCCGGTGGCGGGGTTGTGGCTCACGGGCGGCGGCTCCAAACAGTAATGTTACTGCTTCAGGCGGTGGAAAAAAAGGCTTCTGTTCTTCCCTTCTCTTCCGTTCTCCTCCTCTTCTTCTGCTGCGTTTCCTTTCCCCTTTTGTTCGGATTTAGATGGTGTTTCTTTCCAAGACCTGACCTCGTTCAGAGTCAGTATCGTTTTTCTTAACTCTCACGGTCCACTCTCCTTTACCTCTCACTGTCCCTCTCGGTCTGTTTTGTTTTTTTTTTGTTTGCCTTCCCTTTCCTCTAAACCTCACAGTCCCTCTCCCGTTTGTGTCTTCCCCGGTTCTTTCCTTTTTGGTCCGTTTTCCTCCCTCTCAGTTTGGGTTTACTGGTGGTTCCTTTCGGTTCCGGTTCTCCTTTCCTCTATTCACTTCCCCTTTTCTTTTTCTCTCGGTTCGTTCCTTTCTCTCTTTTCCTTTTGTTATTTTTCTGCCTCTCCCCTTTTGCTCCTCTCTCCTCTGTTCCTCCCTGTTCTGTCCTCTCTCCTCTATTCCTCCCTCCTTTTTTTCTCCCCCTCGCGTGCTGGCGTTCAGTCTCCATTTATAGGGGGCAAAGGGAGCGGGGCCTCATTATGGCTGCATGGGGAGCGGGGCAGCGCCGGTCGGTTGGCCAGTGGGTGCGACTGGCAAGGCGCGGCTCCCTCGACCCTTCATCATGAGACCGTATGGGGGGCGGCTTTGGCAGGCATGTGGCGTGTCGGGTTCAACGAGGAAAGAAGAAAAATTGCCTTCCCCTGCTGCACGTCCAGGGGAAGGAGAAAGGGGAACAGTGTCGTTCAAAACGACACTGTTCTGCACTTTTTTTTTTTTAACATGAAACGGCGCCGTTTTTCATAAAACGCGCCGTTTCATTTAAAGGTGGCGCCAGCATCTTTTTTCGAATTAGTCCTTAATTTATCCTTTGTTCTTTTAAGTCCTCACAATGTAATTTTGATTTTAAGAATTAATTCAATTGCATCCCTGAAAATTTCGGTATCCGCCCCTATTAGTTGGCCGCGTTTTCCACTTTGATCCTTGGCCTCTGATTTATGCAATTTAACCCTCAATTGATCAATAAACTTTTAATTTCTTCAATTTGGCCCCTGATTTTGTTAATTACAGCCCCTATATTTACGCGCCTTTTCCAATTTGGTCCTTGGTTTCGGATTTCCTCAATTAAGTCCCTAATTGGCCATTAAACTTCAATATTTATGCAATTAAGCCCCTGATTTGACCAAATCAACTCTTAAAAATTATAATTTGACCCCAGAACTTTAATTTCTTCCAATTAAAGCTCAAATTGACTTAAAAATCAATTTTTCTTGCAATCAACCCTCTATAAATTCAATTAAACCTTCAATAAAATCCAATTAAGTCCATAAACATGCAATTTTAGACTTTTCTCTTCAAATTAAATTTTATTTTCCCACAAGGCTCTATTCATTCAAGTATATACTGTAAAAACTTCAATCCTTGTATTTTTGAACCTCCTTAATCAATTTTTCTGATCCTTTTCTGAGCGCTCCAACCTCCTATTATTTTTTCTAATTTCTTCCAGCTATATATTTATATATTTATTTTTATTTTTGTGTGGGGACCCAAAAATGGGTTACAACAGGTTAGAAGATGCATCGTTACAACATCTTGATGCAGAAACTTTAAATATTTACACTTCCTGCATGGACACCTAATACCGCCATCAGTAAAATTCCTCGGGATAGATGTTGCGAAATTAATAAAACCCTGAACACCGTTGCAATAATCCATCCTCCGCAATCCTGGGGTGAGTCCCGATACATCCATGAACGATCATCCATGACTTCTATTGAATCTCTATAAAACATAAAAAAAAATATTGGTTTCTTATGTTAAATATTCACTATCAATTATCCAACAAACTAAAAAAACACTTATGTTAAATATTCATTATCAATTATCAACTATCAACGTTCATACATACAAATTTATACATATATAAATTTACAGAAATCACAACTTCGCAATAGAATTGATAACAATTAAAACATACCCGTTAAACAAGTTATAATATAATTCGGTGTACGTAATTCAAACAAAATTTCAACAATTTACAAACAAATATATATAATTTGATAAAATCTAAAACAAACTATAACAACTACAAAATTATACATTCATACAACAAGTTTCTTTAACAAAATACATATACTAAAAAAACAATAAAATTCACATTTAAAAGTTAAAACTAAAAAGGAAACATTTACTTACAAAAAATGATAAAATCCACAAGAA
The DNA here is from genome assembly GCF_000002775.5 of Populus trichocarpa. Lineage (NCBI taxonomy): Eukaryota > Viridiplantae > Streptophyta > Magnoliopsida > Malpighiales > Salicaceae > Populus > Populus trichocarpa. The sequence goes on along the minus strand of NC_037289.2, from coordinate 582,962 downwards.
TTAACGGATGTTGTGACCACGTACAAAAGTATAAGAAACTTGAGTGCTAGCTTGTGTTGAGAAGAGGGGAGAGTTGAGATGGGTGGTTGGCTGCAATTTGGGAGGGGAGAGGTGGGATGGGGAAGAAGAAGGGGAAGAAGAAGGAGAAACAGAGGAAGAGAGGAAGAGAGAGTGTCGGAAGAGACAGTATATACTGGATTTGCCGACGGAATGTTCCGTCGGTAACACCGTCGGTGATTCCGCCGATGTTAGCGACATGTCCCTGTTTGGCTGTCCGGGTTTGAATCCCTCGGTATTTCCGTCGGTAAATTCGTCTGAAAAAAATCCACGTCATCCCGCCATTGCAATTTTCAAAAAAAATTTCTCGCCGTCGGCGATTCCGCCGGTATATACCGTCGGTATTGATTAGTACTTAAAAATGCATTCTCATTAAGGCTTTATATCATCGTATTGCACTAAAGTATCGTTAAATTCCCTAACTAAAGCATGTTTTATAATAACAAGTCTAATAATATAATATATCTTTAATTTATGGTAAATGCTTGTTTTGAATGCAGGTATATCTCACAATTCAAAGGATTGATTGATGTGATTAACAATTAAAAGTGAAGAGACAAAAAGAGGACTAGGCTAAGAGAAGAGATGCTGGTTCAATTCCAAACTGGAACACCATTCGGTTATTTGATCATAACTAGAGTTGTAGAACTCGGATTTAGGTCCACTTTATATGAATGGAAATATAAGACATAGACCTAAAACTTTCATGAAGGGTCCAAGACTCAATTCTGCCGTTTTCAAGTTCAAATCTTAGCAACAACGGAGAAGTCGGAACCTGTCCTGCAGCTCAAACACTGTTCGGTTTTCAGCTCATATCTTGAGTTCTAGAAGTCCATATGAGCTCTGGTTTTTTTTTTTTGGAAAGCTGAGACAATTGCCCACAGCTTTCATGAAACAAAGGGCTCAAATTCTGATGTTAGCAATGACGTTTTGGCCAGCCAACAATATCAAAAATCTGCCAACAATTTCAAGAACCAGCAGCCAACAATGTCAAAAACCAGCCACCAAATCAATGGTTGGCCACCAACTATTTCCTTAGTCCACCAAGCAATAGTTCCACATCTTAGCCTATAAAAGGAGACATTTGCCATGTATTTAGTCATCTTGGTTTTCAGATCAAGATCATGTTCTTGCTTTCTTTCTTTATATCTTTGTAATGTTCAAGTTTTCTTTCATGTTATATTAATCTCTTGTTTATGCTTTTTCATTTCCTTTCCTATAATTAGTTAACTTATATCATAATCATGTTCTTATCTTGTTTATTTATGTTTTTCTTCTTCATTATGTTTAGCTAAGTTAATTATGTTAAGGTGAAAGGGTTTTACTAATGGTGTTAGAATAGGTATAATATAAACTCAACATGAACTTTAATGTTTATATCCAAGAAAAATTGTTATTAGCATGTCTTATCTTTTTATCTTACTAATCCTTAATACCTTGCTTTTTCAATGGTTAATCTAGATTTGTGTTGTATAACACTTGGTACATCAAATGCTTGATCCTTCATAGTTTTCGGCCGACATCGTTGTTATGATAGGAACTTGATTTGTTGTTAACATAAGCTAGCAACATGAATGCCTGATGATATTTATAAGTATGGTGTTACTTAGACAAGATAATTAATATGATCATGTTAATACTTTATAATGAGCCATTAATGATAAATCATCCGATTAGAACCTCCTTTGTGTGTGGTTTCTAGTTGAGTAATAAAAAGAGTTTATATTATATTTATTTGAAATACCATTAGTGAATCCTCTAACCTTGACATTTGTTTTTATCATTATTTAATCCTTACATTAATCTTCCATCTCAAAGTTCTCATTAATTTCTTCCTCTTCTTCTTTTTATTATTATTATTACTACTAATACTACTACTACTACTACTATTAATATTATTACTATTATTACTATTACTATTACTATTATTATTATTATTATTTACATTCTTGTTATATGTTATGTACGTTAAGTATGCTCTGTGTTTGATCAAGGATCCTGACATTGTTGGTCTTGCCTTGTTCATTCGCATCAGAAATCTGTTTATATTATATAATATATCTCTTTGATCTTTTCATAAAATCAGTATATAGGCTGGAAACCTGTGACCCGATCTTTTAGATCATTCTCAGGTATAACAACGCCACGTACTGAGTATTATTATTATTATTATTACTATTATTATTATTATTATTGTTATTATTGTTGTTGTTGTTGCATTGTTATTTATAATTTATACAATTAACCTCTCTGTGGTTCGACCCCGGTCTTGCCGGGTTATTTATTACTTCGACACTCCTGCACTTGGGAGAAGACATCAATCTTTTGGTCGTGTCAAGTTTTTGGCGCCGTTGCCGGGGAGGTAAGTATTGTATAAATTTTATATTTCTTTTTTTTTCTTTTTTTTTTACTTTTATTTGTTTTTCTAATTTTGTTCCTTTTCTTTTTCTTTTTCTTTTTCTTTTTCTTTTTCTTTTTCTTTTCTTTTCTTTTGCACTTGCATGAGAGTTTGGACACGTACATTAAGTGGTAGACTTTCTAGGAAATCCTCAATTTCTTTAGAAAACATGGCCGAAGAAGATAACCAGTCAATTCATAATGAGAATAATCATATGAGAACACTTAGAGATCACATGAATCCAACAAGAACAAGTGCACCATCATGTATAGTTTTTCCTCCTGATGCTTCTCATTTTAATTTTAAGCCAGGTATTATTCAACTTTTACCCACTTTTCATGGCTTAGAATTAGAAAATCCATATTTGCATTTAAGAGAATTTGAAGAAGTTTGTAACACCTATAATGACTTAAATTGTAGCATGAACACCATCAGATTAAAGCTTTTTCCTTTTTCATTAAAAGATAAAGCTAAAACATGGCTACAAAATATTAGGTCAGGATCCATTCGTGCTTGGGATGAAATGCAACAACAATTTTTAAAGAAGTTTTTTCCGTCTCACAGAACAAACTCTTTCAAAAGACAAATCACCACTTTCACTCAAAAACCAGGAGAAACATTTTACAAGTGTTGGGATAGATATAAAGACTTGCTTAATACCTGTCCTCATCATGGTTTTGAAACATGGAGATTGGTCTCACAATTTTATGAAGGGTTAACACCTAAAGATAGACAAATGGTGGAATTGATGTGCAATGGAACTTTTGAAGATAAAGACCCTGATGAAGCAATGGAGTACCTAGACTTGCTAGCTGAAAATGCTCAAAATTGGGACACCACAGGTACGTGTGAGGCACCAGGTAAAACTCAACCTCATACATCTAATGGAGGCATGTACAACCTTAGGGAAGATCATGACCTCCAAGCCAAATTTGCATCTTTAGCTAGAAAAGTTGAGGCACTAGAATTAAAAAAGAGTGGTCAAATAAAATCTGTTCAAGAAATTGTGTGTCAAATTTGTGAAACTAATGAACACTCAACCAATGATTGTCCAACTTTGCCTTCTTTTAAGGAATGTCTCCATGAACAAGCCAATGCTTTAAATAGTTTCCAAAGTTCTCATGGGTATGCATCTCCTTGTGTTCCCCCTCCTGGAAGAAATCTTGAGGACACTTTATATGCATTCATTGAAAAGCAAGAGACAATCAACACTCAACTTGCTCAAAGCATGACAGATTTTAAAGATACTCTTGCAAAATTCACATCTGCTCTCAATTTTCATGAGAAAGGTAAGTTCTCATCTCAACCACAGCAAAATCCCAAAGGGCAATACAATTCAAATGCAAGTAGTTCTGGAAGCCAACACATGGATCAAGTCAAATCAGTCATTACTCTCCACGGTGGTAAGGTTATTGAAAAACCAATTCTTGAACCTTGTGAGAAAGATGATAAGTCAATCTTTGAGGGTAAGGAAGGGGTTAAACCTGAATATTGCAAAGAAAAGACTGATTCCCCACCAGTACTTCCATTTCCTCATGCCATGACCAAGCAAAGAGAAGTCAATCACGATTCTGAAATTTTTGAAACTTTCAAACAAGAAGAAATCGAGGATGAAAAAGGCACCGAAAATGTTGTCGCGGATCATTTGTCAAAATTGACAATAGATTCGACATCTGACATCACACCAATTGAGAAATACTTTCCTGGTCAATCCTTACTTTCTCGTAGTCCAATGCCTTGGTTTGCTAATCATATCAATTTTCTTGCAACAGGAGATTTGCCAGCTCACTGGAGTACCGAAGACAAAGGAAAGTTTTTGAGCAACGTGCAGAAATTTTATTGGGATGACCCTTACTTATTCAAATATTGTCCCGATAAAATATTTCGAAGATGCATTCCCGACAATGAGGTAAGTAGTGTCATTAAATTTTGTCATTCTGAAACATGTAGGGGTCATTTCTCATCAAAGAAGACAGCTGCAAAAATCTTACAAAGTGGATTTTATTGGCCCACCATGTTCAAAGACTCACATGCATTCTGCAAAACCTGTGAAAAATGTCAAAAGGTGGGATTTATTTCAAAGCATCGAGAGTCTTTAGTTAATCTTCTATTGACTCTTAAGTCTCATCATAATGGAGATATGCATCGTACAATTCATGATTTATAGCCTCATTTTCATAAAGAACATGATCGACTTAGTCTTGGGAATCTGACTAAAAAAGACCCTGTTTGTCAGTTTTTAAGAAAACTGGATGGGAAGCCTATCCCCGACCCATAGAGGGCGTTTAAGCCGTTCTTGGACGTAAAACCAAGGGAAGATGTGAGCCACAATCACAACTGCTTGTACATACATATGTTTTAAAAAAATTAATAAAAATAAATAAAATAAAAAAATAAAAAAGAGAGAGAGAGAAAGTGAGACTCCAGCTAGCCTACATATAGGTGGTATGATTGCATTTTTAATTTCTCATCTATAAAATCTTCTTTTCCTTCCCATCATTTCTACTCTACCCATTCATTTAACAGGTATAGAAGTGTGTAGAAATGGCTAGTTCCTCTGTTCCTAAAATAAAAAATATTTGTGTTTTTTGTGGATCCAGTCCTGGGAAAGAAAAAGAGTTTTTAGAATCAGCAAATCATCTTGGTCGGGTACTAGCTGAGAGAAAGATTCATTTAGTGTATGGGGGAGGCAGCCTTGGGTTAATGGGGAGTGTTTCAATAGCTGCATTTTTAGGACGCAGTCAAGTTTTGGGGGTCATCCCCAAAGCTTTAGCCGAAGGGGACATCATTGGAAAAACAGTCGGAGAGGAACTACAGGTCTCCATAATGTCTGAACGACTATCTGTAATGTTTAACCATGCTGCCTTTATTGCTTTACCAGGTGGTTTGGGAACTTTAGAAGAGATATTTCATATTTCATCTTGGGCTCAGCTGAACATTCACCATAAACCTATAGGTTTGCTAAATGTTAATGGTTTTTATAATACTTTACTGTCTTTTCTTGATCATGCTGTGGAACAACAATTTCTAACATTTTCAGCGCGACAAATCCTCATCTCTGCTGCTACTGCTGAACAATTGATTGATGAACTTCAATCTTTCATCCCTGTAGTTGATTCCTCTATGAGTCGACTTAATTGGTCAATCACGGAACGCCGTAAAAAGCTTAGATTGGATTTGAGCCCTAGTTTGTGAAATATTGTGTCTTTTGGTTTTATTAATGGTATAATATTTGTGTTTTGTTGTTTCTTGTATTTGTTTAAGTGTGTTTCAGGTTTGTCAGTAGTCACTGTTTCAGGTGATGTCTTCTATACTCTATCTTTCTACCTTAAAACATTGAGGACAATGTCTCGTTTTGGTTGGGGGGAGAGGGTAGTAGTTGATATTACAAAAAAAAAAAATTTAACTAACTGTGTTTCCTATTGTTACAACCATTTGCAAACCTGTTGTTACTAGGATGGCAGAGTAAAGGAGGAACTTTAGTGACTCTTGAGACGTATCTTAGTAAACATTCTTAACAAGGTCTATTATAATACTTCTTAAAATATTCAGATTTACAAACTCTCGCATTGTTATCACTTAATTCTGCTCATATACTCATTTAACAAGTATTCTTAAACCTTCATTTTCGCACACACACTTTAACATATGATTGTGGGTTGCATATTGGATTATTACATTATTTATGTTCTTTTGTTAAAGGTAACAACTAAGGGAAAGGGATAATATATAATATGCAAAAAAAACAAAAAACAAAAAAAAAAACAAAAACAAAAAAATAAATAAATAAATAAAAGTAGATAAGTTTGGTTTCGTAGCCTCCTTGACCTAAGCAATTAAGCCCGAAGGGGTGTTTTAACACCTAGTACCCTAAAGTCAACTGACTTGGGAGCTATTGGTCCAGTGCTTGTTACATGGGTTAAGGAGAAAAGCTTAAGGGAATCAAACATTGCACTATCTACGTGTCAGTATCTGCAACCCGAGTTACTAAGCTTGTAGGGGTGTCTCAACACCTGATGCCCTAAGACCAACTGGTCTGGGAGTCATTAGCTAAAAGCTCGTTACATGGGTTCAAGATACATTGTATTATAAATTCTTGCTTTCAAAAAAAAAAAAAAAAGATAATAATCCCAACCCAAGGAAGTTAACCTTAAACATTGGAACAAAATTTTGTTTTCTTCCATGAAAAGCTCCATAGCTATGTTTTGATTTACTGAGCACAAAAGGATGGTTTATTAATATCTTGTTTAAGAAGTACGAAGCAGATATATAAATTTAATGAGAGTTTGTTTATTTGGATAGATTAATGGAAGTTAAATGATGAATACCTTGCTTTGTGGAACTTGCAAATTGTTTTTGTATTTTAACACTTTGATTACTAGGGACTAGTAATAAGCTGGTTGGGGGGTGTGATTAGTACTTAAAAGTGCATTCTCATTAAGGCTTTATATCATCGTATTGCACTAAAGTATCGTTAAATTCCCTAACTAAAGCATGTTTTATAATAACAAGTCTAATAATATAATATATCTTTAATTTATGGTAAATGCTTGTTTTGAATGCAGGTATATCTCACAATTCAAAGGATTGATTGATGTGATTAACAATTAAAAGTGAAGAGACAAAAAGAGGACTAGGCTAAGAGAAGAGATGCTGGTTCAATTCCAAACTGGAACACCATTCGGTTATTTGATCATAACTAGAGTTGTAGAACTCGGATTTAGGTCCACTTTATATGGATGGAAATATAAGACATAGACCTAAAACTTTCATGAAGGGTCCAAGACTCAATTCTGCCGTTTTCAAGTTCAAATCTTAGCAACAAAGGAGAAGTCGGAACCTGTCCTGCAGCTCAAACACTGTTCGGTTTTCAGCTCATATCTTGAGTTCTAGAAGTCCATATGAGCTCTGGTTTTTTTTTTTGGAAAGCTGAGACAATTTCCCACAGCTTTCATGAAACAAAGGGCTCAAATTCTGATGTTAGCAATGACGTTTTGGCCAGCCAACAATATCAAAAATCTGCCAACAATTTCAAGAACCAGCAGCCAACAATGTCAAAAACCAGCCACCAAATCAATGGTTGGCCACCAACTATTTCCTTAGTCCACCAAGCAATAGTTCCACATCTTAGCCTATAAAAGGAGACATTTTCCATGTATTTAGTCATCTTGGTTTTCAGATCAAGATCATGTTCTTGCTTTCTTTCTTTATATCTTTGTAATGTTCAAGTTTTCTTTCATGTTATATTAATCTCTTGTTTATGCTTTTTCATTTCCTTTCCTATAATTAGTTAACTTATATCATAATCATGTTCTTATCTTGTTTATTTATGTTTTTCTTCTTCATTATGTTTAGCTAAGTTAATTATGTCAAGGTGAAAGGGTTTTACTAATGGTGTTAGAATAGGTATAATATAAACTCAACATGAACTTTAATGTTTATATCCAAGAAAAATTGTTATTAGCATGTCTTATCTTTTTATCTTACTAATCCTTAATACCTTGCTTTTTCAATGGTTAATCTAGATTTGTGTTGTATAACACTTGGTACATCAAATGCTTGATCCTTCATAGTTTTCGGCCGACATCGTTGTTATGATAGGAACTTGATTTGTTGTTAACATAAGCTAGCAACATGAATGCCTGATGATATTTATAAGTATGGTGTTACTTAGACAAGATAATTAATATGATCATGTTAATACTTTATAATGAGCCATTAATGATAAATCATCCGATTAGAACCTCCTTTGTGTGTGGTTTCTAGTTGAGTAATAAAAAGAGTTTATATTATATTTATTTGAAATACCATTAGTGAATCCTCTAACCTTGACATTTGTTTTTATCATTATTTAATCCTTACATTAATCTTCCATCTCAAAGTTCTCATTAATTTCTTCCTCTTCTTCTTTTTATTATTATTATTACTACTAATACTACTACTACTACTACTATTAATATTATTACTATTATTACTATTACTATTACTATTATTATTATTATTATTTACATTCTTGTTATATGTTATGTACGTTAAGTATGCTCTGTGTTTGATCAAGGATCCTGACATTGTTGGTCTTGCCTTGTTCATTCGCATCAGAAATCTGTTTATATTATATAATATATCTCTTTGATCTTTTCATAAAATCAGTATATAGGCTGGAAACCTGTGACCCGATCTTTTAGATCATTCTCAGGTATAACAACGCCACGTACTGAGTATTATTATTATTATTATTACTATTATTATTATTATTATTGTTATTATTGTTGTTGTTGTTGCATTGTTATTTATAATTTATACAATTAACCTCTCTGTGGTTCGACCCCGGTCTTGCCGGGTTATTTATTACTTCGACACTCCTGCACTTGGGAGAAGACATCAATCTTTTGGTCGTGTCAAGTTTTTGGCGCCGTTGCCGGGGAGGTAAGTATTGTATAAATTTTATATTTCTTTTTTTTTCTTTTTTTTTTACTTTTATTTGTTTTTCTAATTTTGTTCCTTTTCTTTTTCTTTTTCTTTTTCTTTTTCTTTTTCTTTTTCTTTTCTTTTCTTTTGCACTTGCATGAGAGTTTGGACACGTACATTAAGTGGTAGACTTTCTAGGAAATCCTCAATTTCTTTAGAAAACATGGCCGAAGAAGATAACCAGTCAATTCATAATGAGAATAATCATATGAGAACACTTAGAGATCACATGAATCCAACAAGAACAAGTGCACCATCATGTATAGTTTTTCCTCCTGATGCTTCTCATTTTAATTTTAAGCCAGGTATTATTCAACTTTTACCCACTTTTCATGGCTTAGAATTAGAAAATCCATATTTGCATTTAAGAGAATTTGAAGAAGTTTGTAACACCTATAATGACTTAAATTGTAGCATGAACACCATCAGATTAAAGCTTTTTCCTTTTTCATTAAAAGATAAAGCTAAAACATGGCTACAAAATATTAGGTCAGGATCCATTCGTGCTTGGGATGAAATGCAACAACAATTTTTAAAGAAGTTTTTTCCGTCTCACAGAACAAACTCTTTCAAAAGACAAATCACCACTTTCACTCAAAAACCAGGAGAAACATTTTACAAGTGTTGGGATAGATATAAAGACTTGCTTAATACCTGTCCTCATCATGGTTTTGAAACATGGAGATTGGTCTCACAATTTTATGAAGGGTTAACACCTAAAGATAGACAAATGGTGGAATTGATGTGCAATGGAACTTTTGAAGATAAAGACCCTGATGAAGCAATGGAGTACCTAGACTTGCTAGCTGAAAATGCTCAAAATTGGGACACCACAGGTACGTGTGAGGCACCAGGTAAAACTCAACCTCATACATCTAATGGAGGCATGTACAACCTTAGGGAAGATCATGACCTCCAAGCCAAATTTGCATCTTTAGCTAGAAAAGTTGAGGCACTAGAATTAAAAAAGAGTGGTCAAATAAAATCTGTTCAAGAAATTGTGTGTCAAATTTGTGAAACTAATGAACACTCAACCAATGATTGTCCAACTTTGCCTTCTTTTAAGGAATGTCTCCATGAACAAGCCAATGCTTTAAATAGTTTCCAAAGTTCTCATGGGTATGCATCTCCTTGTGTTCCCCCTCCTGGAAGAAATCTTGAGGACACTTTATATGCATTCATTGAAAAGCAAGAGACAATCAACACTCAACTTGCTCAAAGCATGACAGATTTTAAAGATACTCTTGCAAAATTCACATCTGCTCTCAATTTTCATGAGAAAGGTAAGTTCTCATCTCAACCACAGCAAAATCCCAAAGGGCAATACAATTCAAATGCAAGTAGTTCTGGAAGCCAACACATGGATCAAGTCAAATCAGTCATTACTCTCCACGGTGGTAAGGTTATTGAAAAACCAATTCTTGAACCTTGTGAGAAAGATGATAAGTCAATCTTTGAGGGTAAGGAAGGGGTTAAACCTGAATATTGCAAAGAAAAGACTGATTCCCCACCAGTACTTCCATTTCCTCATGCCATGACCAAGCAAAGAGAAGTCAATCACGATTCTGAAATTTTTGAAACTTTCAAACAAGAAGAAATCGAGGATGAAAAAGGCACCGAAAATGTTGTCGCGGATCATTTGTCAAAATTGACAATAGATTCGACATCTGACATCACACCAATTGAGAAATACTTTCCTGGTCAATCCTTACTTTCTCGTAGTCCAATGCCTTGGTTTGCTAATCATATCAATTTTCTTGCAACAGGAGATTTGCCAGCTCACTAGAGTACCGAAGACAAAGGAAAGTTTTTGAGCAACGTGCAGAAATTTTATTGGGATGACCCTTACTTATTCAAATATTGTCCCGATAAAATATTTCGAAGATGCATTCCCGACAATGAGGTAAGTAGTGTCATTAAATTTTGTCATTCTGAAACATGTAGGGGTCATTTCTCATCAAAGAAGACAGCTGCAAAAATCTTACAAAGTGGATTTTATTGGCCCACCATGTTCAAAGACTCACATGCATTCTGCAAAACCTGTGAAAAATGTCAAAAGGTGGGATTTATTTCAAAGCATCGAGAGTCTTTAGTTAATCTTCTATTGACTCTTAAGTCTCATCATAATGGAGATATGCATCGTACAATTCATGATTTATAGCCTCATTTTCATAAAGAACATGATCGACTTAGTCTTGGGAATCTGACTAAAAAAGACCCTGTTTGTCAGTTTTTAAGAAAACTGGATGGGAAGCCTATCCCCGACCCATAGAGGGCGTTTAAGCCGTTCTTGGACGTAAAACCAAGGGAAGATGTGAGCCACAATCACAACTGCTTGTACATACATATGTTTTAAAAAAATTAATAAAAATAAATAAAATAAAAAAATAAAAAAGAGAGAGAGAGAAAGTGAGACTCCAGCTAGCCTACATATAGGTGGTATGATTGCATTTTTAATTTCTCATCTATAAAATCTTCTTTTCCTTCCCATCATTTCTACTCTACCCATTCATTTAACAGGTATAGAAGTGTGTAGAAATGGCTAGTTCCTCTGTTCCTAAAATAAAAAATATTTGTGTTTTTTGTGGATCCAGTCCTGGGAAAGAAAAAGAGTTTTTAGAATCAGCAAATCATCTTGGTCGGGTACTAGCTGAGAGAAAGATTCATTTAGTGTATGGGGGAGGCAGCCTTGGGTTAATGGGGAGTGTTTCAATAGCTGCATTTTTAGGACGCAGTCAAGTTTTGGGGGTCATCCCCAAAGCTTTAGCCGAAGGGGACATCATTGGAAAAACAGTCGGAGAGGAACTACAGGTCTCCATAATGTCTGAACGACTATCTGTAATGTTTAACCATGCTGCCTTTATTGCTTTACCAGGTGGTTTGGGAACTTTAGAAGAGATATTTCATATTTCATCTTGGGCTCAGCTGAACATTCACCATAAACCTATAGGTTTGCTAAATGTTAATGGTTTTTATAATACTTTACTGTCTTTTCTTGATCATGCTGTGGAACAACAATTTCTAACATTTTCAGCGCGACAAATCCTCATCTCTGCTGCTACTGCTGAACAATTGATTGATGAACTTCAATCTTTCATCCCTGTAGTTGATTCCTCTATGAGTCGACTTAATTGGTCAATCACGGAACGCCGTAAAAAGCTTAGATTGGATTTGAGCCCTAGTTTGTGAAATATTGTGTCTTTTGGTTTTATTAATGGTATAATATTTGTGTTTTGTTGTTTCTTGTATTTGTTTAAGTGTGTTTCAGGTTTGTCAGTAGTCACTGTTTCAGGTGATGTCTTCTATACTCTATCTTTCTACCTTAAAACATTGAGGACAATGTCTCGTTTTGGTTGGGGGGAGAGGGTAGTAGTTGATATTACAAAAAAAAAAATTTAACTAACTGTGTTTCCTATTGTTACAACCATTTGCAAACCTGTTGTTACTAGGATGGCAGAGTAAAGGAGGAACTTTAGTGACTCTTGAGACGTATCTTAGTAAACATTCTTAACAAGGTCTATTATAATACTTCTTAAAATATTCAGATTTACAAACTCTCGCATTGTTATCACTTAATTCTGCTCATATACTCATTTAACAAGTATTCTTAAACCTTCATTTTCGCACACACACTTTAACATATGATTGTGGGTTGCATATTGGATTATTACATTATTTATGTTCTTTTGTTAAAGGTAACAACTAAGGGAAAGGGATAATATATAATATGCAAAAAAACAAAAAACAAAAAAAAAACAAAAACAAAAAAATAAATAAATAAATAAAAGTAGATAAGTTTGGTTTCGTAGCCTCCTTGACCTAAGCAATTAAGCCCGAAGGGGTGTTTTAACACCTAGTACCCTAAAGTCAACTGACTTGGGAGCTATTGGTCCAGTGCTTGTTACATGGGTTAAGGAGAAAAGCTTAAGGGAATCAAACATTGCACTATCTACGTGTCAGTATCTGCAACCCGAGTTACTAAGCTTGTAGGGGTGTCTCAACACCTGATGCCCTAAGACCAACTGGTCTGGGAGTCATTAGCTAAAAGCTCGTTACATGGGTTCAAGATACATTGTATTATAAATTCTTGCTTTCAAAAAAAAAAAAAAGATAATAATCCCAACCCAAGGAAGTTAACCTTAAACATTGGAACAAAATTTTGTTTTCTTCCATGAAAAGCTCCATAGCTATGTTTTGATTTACTGAGCACAAAAGGATGGTTTATTAATATCTTGTTTAAGAAGTACGAAGCAGATATATAAATTTAATGAGAGTTTGTTTATTTGGATAGATTAATGGAAGTTAAATGATGAATACCTTGCTTTGTGGAACTTGCAAATTGTTTTTGTATTTTAACACTTTGATTACTAGGGACTAGTAATAAGCTGGTTGGGGGGTGTGATTAGTACTTAAAAGTGCATTCTCATTAAGGCTTTATATCATCGTATTGCACTAAAGTATCGTTAAATTCCCTAACTAAAGCATGTTTTATAATAACAAGTCTAATAATATAATATATCTTTAATTTATGGTAAATGCTTGTTTTGAATGCAGGTATATCTCACAATTCAAAGGATTGATTGATGTGATTAACAATTAAAAGTGAAGAGACAAAAAGAGGACTAGGCTAAGAGAAGAGATGCTGGTTCAATTCCAAACTGGAACACCATTCTGTTATTTGATCATAACTAGAGTTGTAGAACTCGGATTTAGGTCCACTTTATATGGATGGAAATATAAGACATAGACCTAAAACTTTCATGAAGGGTCCAAGACTCAATTCTGCCGTTTTCAAGTTCAAATCTTAGCAACAAAGGAGAAGTCGGAACCTGTCCTGCAGCTCAAACACTGTTCGGTTTTCAGCTCATATCTTGAGTTCTAGAAGTCCATATGAGCTCTGGTTTTTTTTTTTGGAAAGCTGAGACAATTTCCCACAGCTTTCATGAAACAAAGGGCTCAAATTCTGATGTTAGCAATGACGTTTTGGCCAGCCAACAATATCAAAAATCTGCCAACAATTTCAAGAACCAGCAGCCAACAATGTCAAAAACCAGCCACCAAATCAATGGTTGGCCACCAACTATTTCCTTAGTCCACCAAGCAATAGTTCCACATCTTAGCCTATAAAAGGAGACATTTTCCATGTATTTAGTCATCTTGGTTTTCAGATCAAGATCATGTTCTTGCTTTCTTTCTTTATATCTTTGTAATGTTCAAGTTTTCTTTCATGTTATATTAATCTCTTGTTTATGCTTTTTCATTTCCTTTCCTATAATTAGTTAACTTATATCATAATCATGTTCTTATCTTGTTTATTTATGTTTTTCTTCTTCATTATGTTTAGCTAAGTTAATTATGTCAAGGTGAAAGGGTTTTACTAATGGTGTTAGAATAGGTATAATATAAACTCAACATGAACTTTAATGTTTATATCCAAGAAAAATTGTTATTAGCATGTCTTATCTTTTTATCTTACTAATCCTTAATACCTTGCTTTTTCAATGGTTAATCTAGATTTGTGTTGTATAACACTTGGTACATCAAATGCTTGATCCTTCATAGTTTTCGGCCGACATCGTTGTTATGATAGGAACTTGATTTGTTGTTAACATAAGCTAGCAACATGAATGCCTGATGATATTTATAAGTATGGTGTTACTTAGACAAGATAATTAATATGATCATGTTAATACTTTATAATGAGCCATTAATGATAAATCATCCGATTAGAACCTCCTTTGTGTGTGGTTTCTAGTTGAGTAATAAAAAGAGTTTATATTATATTTATTTGAAATACCATTAGTGAATCCTCTAACCTTGACATTTGTTTTTATCATTATTTAATCCTTACATTAATCTTCCATCTCAAAGTTCTCATTAATTTCTTCCTCTTCTTCTTTTTATTATTATTATTACTACTAATACTACTACTACTACTACTATTAATATTATTACTATTATTACTATTACTATTACTATTATTATTATTATTATTTACATTCTTGTTATATGTTATGTACGTTAAGTATGCTCTGTGTTTGATCAAGGATCCTGACATTGTTGGTCTTGCCTTGTTCATTCGCATCAGAAATCTGTTTATATTATATAATATATCTCTTTGATCTTTTCATAAAATCAGTATATAGGCTGGAAACCTGTGACCCGATCTTTTAGATCATTCTCAGGTATAACAACGCCACGTACTGAGTATTATTATTACTATTATTATTATTATTATTATTATTATTATTATTATTATTATTGTTGTTGTTGTTATTGCATTGTTATTTATAATTTATACAATTAACCTCTCTGTGGTTCGACCCCGGTCTTGCCGGGTTATTTATTACTTCGACACTCCTGCACTTGGAAGAAGACATCAATCTTTTGGTCGTGTCAGGTATATACCGGCGGAATCGCCGACGGATTTTTTCCGTCGGTTAATTCTGACAGATTTGGAGACGGAATTATTTCTGTCGGTAATGCCGTTGGTGTTATCCAGTTTTCTGGTAGTGTTGTCAGTTAAGAGAATCAGTTAGTATTGCTTAGTGAAGAATAGATAACGTGAATAAGCTTCCTACTGTAGCAATATATAAACTGATATCAAATAAAAAAACAACATTCAATTAATAAAACAGAAAATCAAAACATAATTTCTTCTTTCTCTTTGTTTAACAGAATTCTTCTCTGCTTTTCTTCATCTCTCTCTATTCCTTTTTCTGTGTAAATCTTACTGTCCTAGCAGCTGTATGCCCTCCAGAACTGGAAGAGATGTGTCGAAATATCGTAAAGAAGTGCGAGGGACTGCCACTTGCAATTGTAGCAATAGGAGGCCTACTGTCGAAGAAGAAAAATGGAGGTTTGGAATGGAAGAAAGTCCATGACTGCCTAGCTACAGAATTGAAAAGTAACGACGACCTTGGGAGTCTACGTAGAATACTTCAACTAAGTTACGATAATCTTCCTTACTACCTCAAACAGTGTTATTTGTATTTAAGTGTTTTTCCAGAGGATTATTTGATAAAAAGAATGAAGTTGATCCGGCTATGGATAGTTGAAAGGTTTGTGGAAGAGAAGCAAGGCTTTACAATGGAGGAAGTAGCAGAGGAATACCTTAATGAACTCGTGAATAGGAGTTTTTTATTTGTTATAAATCGGGGCTAAAGCCCAAAATTAAATTAAACGAGGGAACACCGTTCCAATCAAGTCATAGTATAAAAACCAATACAAGCCCTCTGGAGGGTCATTAATAATCGAATCCTCCTTAAAAAGTGGATGCCTGGAAAGCCCAAAGTTAGCAAGTCAATCAGCAGCAGCATTCGCCTCCCTGTAAGAATGTTGCACTTGGACTACCTAATCTCTACTTAGAGCTTCACCAGCTTTGTTAACCAAGGCAAAGTTAGCATCAGCTTTCACAGATTGTTTCAAGAGCAAACCCACCACAACCAAAGAATCAGATTCCAAAATAATCTTGCGAAAGCCCAAAAAGCCATCTCTAGCCCTGTAATCACCGCCCATAACTCAGCACGAACTGAAGTACAAATCCCCGTATTAATAGCAAAACCTCTAATCCAAGAGCCCATGCAATCCCTAATTAATCCTCCCGCCGCTGCTAAACCTAGGTTGCCTTTACTACATCCATCTACATTTAATTTCATCCAATTCGGAGGGGGATAATTCTATCCCACAACATTCATCTTCTTAAAAATCGAAGTATTAAGCTCCTCATGAAGTCCAGCTCCCATTATGTCTTTGGTCAAACCCCAAATAGCCATTAAAGGATGGCCTGCCACTTCTGGAGTCTCCCTAAAAATGCGACAATTCATGTACTTCCAAAGGAACCACACAGTAACACCAAACAAGATTGACCAGCACCAACCTTCCTTTCGTATTAACTATGCTTGACAAGTTAGACAACAACCATACATGTAAATCCACAGCAAAAAAACCATCAGTATCACATGGATTCAAGACTTTCAGCCACACTTCCCGGGCCCATTTGCAGTCCCTTAACACATGCAAAATGGTCTCAATATCACCGCTACCACAATGACAATTAGGGGAACCACTCCTATGTCTTTTATACCTAATCTCATTGGTCATAGCTCTGTTATGGACAATAAGCTGAAGGAAAGATCTAATTCTTTCAAGACCTCTCCATCTCCAAACAAGACGCCATAAAGGCTTCAAATGGGTCTGATTATCACAAGAGTTGATAAGAGGGAAATAAGCTGATTTAATAGTGAACTCACCATTCATGGAAAGGTCCCAAAAGAGCTGGTCCTCATTCGACTCCCTATTTGGAGGGGGATAGCTAGCTAGAGTCATCACAATATTCATTGGCAAGAGGTGCGCAAAAACATCCCATCTCCACTGATTGTTGCTGGAAACCATTTCTGCCACCGACTTGTTGAGCAATTCCTCAGATAGATCTTGAGTCGCATATCTAGCAAGAGAACCAAAGCCATCCAACCACTCATCCTCCTAGAATTTGATGTTTTCTCCATTGCCAATAGCCCAAGAAATGCCTTTAATCACATGAGACCATTCCTTGCATATCGCTTTCCAAAGAGGAGAATCTTTCTGCTTAGCTTGCACTTTAGGAATGTTATCACTAGATCTGACATACTTACTTCTGAGAACTGAAGCCCATAGACTAGTATTGTCGTTAATGATACCCCATCCCAACTTCATTATGAAAGCTCGGTTCATAGAATGCATTCCTCTCAGCCCCAGACCTCCCTCATCTCTTGGTTGGCAAAGAGTTTTCCAGTTAACAAGATGAGTTCGTTTAGCCTCAATGTTGTCCCCCTAAATAAATCCTCGGTAGATTTTTTCAATTTCAAAGCAAATTGACTTAGGTAATAAACTGGATTGCATAGGATATAAAGAAACAGTAGCCAAAATTGACTTATACAAAGTGATTCTACCAGCAAGAGACATCTGTTTAGATTTCCATGTCGCCAATTTCTGATGCAAACTCTCTATAATGTAACCATATGTTTGCTTGGTAATGCGTTGATGAAGAAGAGGGACCCTAGATATTTGCCCAAGTCTTGAGTAACAGCAAACCCACTCTTGTAACTAAGTGATCTAACAGCAGAATGAGAAACATCTTTAGAGAAAAACATCTTGGTCTTTTCAACACTCACCCATTGACCAGAGGCACAACAAACCAGAGTAAGACATTCAAGAACTTTATCCAATTGCCCCTCACTTGCTTCTGCAAACAGAAGCATATCATCTGCAAAGCATATATGGGAGATTTTTGGACCTTCTCTACCAATTTGAAATGGTTTCCAATTACCCAGGCTAACTTCCCTATGAATCAGTTGAGACAAGCGTTCCATACACAGCACAAAAATATAAAGAGATAAAGGGTCCCCTTGACGAATTCCTCTAGTAGGGAGGAATTTTTTAGAAGGACTCCCATTCCACAAGACGCTTAAGGATGTAGTTTCAATGCACTTCATAATGAGATCCACTGTGCTTCTTGGAATTCCTGTTAATGTAAGAGTGTCTCTAATAAAATCCCAACGGAGCCTATCATAGGCTTTTTCCAAATCCACTTTAATAGCCATCACCCCCTTTTTTCTTTTTAAATTGCGCATAGAGTGGATAATTTCCTGTGCTATAATGATATTATCAACAATCTGCCTACCAGGAACAAAGCTGCTTTGGTTCATAGAAACAAGCTTCTGCATAAGTGGCTTTAACCTGTTAACCAAAATTTTTGTGAGGGTTTTGTAAATTACATTACATAACCCTATTGGCCTGAATTGGTGGATACATTCAGGTTTTGGAACTTTGGGAATGAGCACCAAGTATGAATGATTCACCTCTGCAACCTCCTGTTTGTTGGCAAAAACCTCCTTAATGAACCTACATAGATCACCCCCCACAACACTCCATTGGGTCTGGAAGAAATAAGGTTGGAAACCATAAGTGCCGAGAGCTTTAAAAGGTTTCATATCAAAGACAGCCTTGCAAATCTCCTCATCCGAAACCTTTTCAAGAAGACCAGTACTATAACTATTCTCCAAGTCAGGGAAAGCTGAAAAAAAGGAAATCTCATCATTTGGAACCTCATCTTCCGTGAACAAGTGTTTATAAAAATCTACTGTCAACTTTTTGAGTTTATCTTCTTCCCACACCCAATTGTTACCAGAATCTTTCAGACACCCAATCCTGTTCCTCTGTCTCCTAATAATAGTTTTTGTATGGAAGTAAGATATGTTTCTATCCCCAAAATTAATCCAATTACACCGAGACTTTTGAGCCCAAAAAATTTCTTCCTGTTATAGAATCTGATTGTATTCCTTCAACAGAGTCTTCTCTAGATTAATTAAAAAACTGTTATGTCCCCCATTCAAATGCTTTTGAACTCCTCCAAGCCTAGCCAAAACTATCTTCTTACGCTGAAAAATACTCCCAAAAACTTCCCAATTGCAATCCTTCAGCTTCAAAGTTAGATTATCTAAGGTAGTAATGAAGTTTGAACCAGACCTCCATCCAGTCTTTAACAAATCCGCAAAGGAATCATGTGTTGTCCATGCCACTTCAAAACGAAAGGGTCTAACAAGTTTCTGACCATTGTCACACTTGGTCATAAAATCAGCTAACAATGGGTGATGATCTGATTTCACCCTAGGCAGCACACGTATACTAAGCTCTGGGAACTGGATTCTGAAAGATTGATTACTAAATCCTCTATCTAACCTCTCGAATACTCTCCCGTAACCTCTATTTTCTGCCACTCTCCAGGTAAATTTAGGTCCCAAACTACCCAAATAATTTAACCCACACTCTTGCACCCACTTATTAAACCTCAAACATCTCCTCATATCTATTGGTGCACCCCCTCTCTTTTCTGGCGCCCCCATAATCTCATTAAAATCACCTACAATCATCCACGGTAATGATATAGTGCTCGCTAAATCCTTGATATCCTCAAAACAAGCTCTCTTTAATTGATCATTCGGGTTGGCATATACAAAGCTACATAGCCAAGGACATGAACCCCCTTCATCAAAGACGACATGAATGAGGTGTCTAGCGGTTTTTAACACTTTCAAATCAACCTTAGAACCATTCCATAATAACCAGATGCCACCCGACCTTCCCACTGCTTCAACTCTAACACTGTTTTCAAATTTCAATTTCCCAATCACTCTATCTGCTATTAAACCACTAACTCTTGTTTCAACCACAGCTAACACATTAAAATTATGGATTCTCTTATAATTCAACACTAAGGAACAAAAATGATTACTACTCGCACCCCTACAATTCCAAATCATAATCTTCATCATAAATTAGGATAAAAATAAAGTTATTACGTGCAGCCCATATGGCCACGAACCATTTCCTCAGTTGTCTCATCTTCGTCTTCAGCCATTCTCGTGTCTTCATCCTCTTCTGGTTCCACGCTTACCTCAATATTTGTGGACTCCCCCAAAGTTACCTCTAACACTAGCTCACAATCTGGAGGTCGCGGGGAATGAGATTTGAAAGGCTCAACATTCAAATTTTTTCCACGAGGAACACCCACAATCTCTCTCTCTTCGTTTGCAGTAAGGAGTTTCTTCATATTAGAGTCGGATTGATTTGGGTTTCTCAAGATAATTTGTTTTTGAACAGGGGTGCGTTCTCTATTCACATGGTCTAGCAACTGGGTATTTCTCTATGAATTAATCTTTCGGCCTGGTTGTAACTCATGATGGGCCTGCTGCATATTAGATCCATTAACCTCATCCTTACTGTTAGGCACCCACTTACCCTGGGCCTTTATTCTCTCCTCATGTTTAAAATTCACCACGTCCATATTTTCCTTACAAAATCTGTTTTCACCCTTTGGCCTGCTTAGTCCTGGGATCTCTGCCCTCAATTCCCGGCTCCCTAAATCGTGGGATTCTACATATAAACCATTAAGCGCAGTAAAGCGTGATCCTCCCCCAATCTCTGTTTCCTTAAGCTTCTCCCGTAGACTACTCCTTTTACCACCTTGTGAGAGATTTCCAAAGATTGGGGCAATCGAAATTGATTGGAATCCGTTTTCATGCTAAACTTTCGCCCCCCTACGGGCCACCATCCACCGGCCGTAATTCTCCGCCACCTCTGGTCTGACCACCGTATCCTCAGCTGGAACTGTTGGATCTCTTCCCTTCTCATTATTTGATGAGACCTGCTGCTCATCGTTACGTCCCTCCTTATTCATGGAATAGGGGCACACCTCATGTTTGTGTCCATATTGACCACAACCAAAACAAATCATGTGCAACCCTTCATAGCTAATGTGTCGAATTCTACGTCTTAGTTTGAATTTGGATAACAATGGTTTAGTGAGATCCACTTCCACACATATGCGTGCATAGTTTCCGCGCATCCGCACAGAGGTTGTTCTGTCCACCTTCAAAGTCTTTCCGATATGGTTCCCAATCTTCCATAACACTGTGTTATCATAATACTCCATTGCCAAATCTGGTAGCCTAATCCACACTGCTACTTTTTCAATGGTTGCCACCAAGGTTGTTAAAATCACGATTTTAAGACGGTACGGAAAGCCGTTCACAAACTCGGATCGTAAAAACGGATTGTAAAATCGTAAAATCATAAGGAATTTTAAAATACATTAAAAAAAATTCATGCTTTAAATAAAAATTCATACATAACAATTCGTCCAATTAATTCAGTCCTATAATATTGAAATGGCATTAAATTCAGTCAAATTCAACAATTTTCAGTCCAATTTTCACCCCATTAATTCAGTCCAATTAATTCAGTCCAATTCAACATTTTTCAGTCCAATTTTCACCCCATTAATATTCAATATTTTTTCAGTCCAATTTTCACCCCCAATTCAATCAATTCAGTCCAATTTTCACCGAGTAATATTTTGCACAATTCAGTCATATATAGTATATACTGTGGCATTCAATTCAACAATTTTCACACCCGATCAATTCCATTCAATTCAACATTATACATATACAATTTACAGGACCGGGCAAAATGAATTACAGGACTAACTAACAATTAACACTTAACAGGAAAACATACAAATCTATTACAGGGGCAAAAATAAAGAAACCTTGACTCCGGTGATGATGATGAAGGCAAAATTAACTTACGATGTCGCCGGCTGCTGTTGAAGATGATGATGGTAAAAGAGGCAGAAAGCTGAAACCAGAAAGGAGAGTAAAAAGGCCCTTTATTGTCTATGCAAACAACTTTTAGAACAAGGATCAGTGTCATCCTAACCATTTGATTATTTCACCTCACATTGTCTCCTCACTGTCTGATCATCTTGGAGTTTTTTGTTTTTACTCTAATCAATGGGAGCCCGCTGCTCCAAATTCTCTCTCTGCTGGTTCCACTCTCATCTTAAACCTTCAGTCCTCGAATCCTCCGATCTCGGTAAATTCATCAAGCCCCTCTCTTTCTGCCAGTCTCTCTCTGTCTTTTTCTTTCTTTCTTTTTTGGGTGTAAAATGAGGGGTAATAGTTTGCGTAATGGCCGCTTTTGTGGAGGATGGAGAATAGATCGTTGTCGCCACCCGATTAGGGATTTGTTCTGTTAGAATTGGAAAGAGTATTTGTAATTGTGATTTGTGAAAGAGTTTTTCGCCTCAATTGGAAAGAGCAGAGTGAAGACAGTCACGTGAGTCCGTGACTGTGCAGGAATAATCCAATAGGCATCTGACAGCTGTCCAGGAGGGGGGGATTTTGTTTCAGGGCCTCATTTTGTCAAAATCGCAAAATCGGTCCTGAAATCGCGATTTTGCGCGATTTCATCCGATTTTTGCGATTTCACTCGATTTCAACCCGATTTTACCCATTTTTGATTTTTTTCAAGCGATTCAACCCGTAATGCATGTTTTGACTCATAAAATCGTACGATTTTACGAGTCAAAACGCGATTTTAACAACCTTGGTTGCCACGTTAGGGTCGAAATTTGGGTGCCAAGATCGCATAGTAAGATAGTGGTCTGCCACCATCCAAGGTCCCCCAGACATGGCAGACTCTCGGTCTTCTTTGTTAGAAAATCTAGCTCGGAAGAAATCATTACCGAGATCCACCAAGTTCAAATCACCTAGAATCTTCCATATTATTTGCAGTCGCTTCAGTAAGAAGGTATAACTGACACGACACCCCAACACCTTTATGATTAAGGTTTGGCGCCATGGTTCTCTGATTCTTTTTTTCTCCTCCATAAAGAGCCTAATAACTGGGCAATCCTCCTCCTCTTCATCCTCCTCATCATCATCAGATGCAAAATCTTCCT
This sequence comes from Populus trichocarpa, assembly GCF_000002775.5. NCBI lineage: Eukaryota > Viridiplantae > Streptophyta > Magnoliopsida > Malpighiales > Salicaceae > Populus > Populus trichocarpa. The sequence continues at coordinate 559,755 of NC_037289.2, read as the reverse complement.
GCTCTGGAATAGAGAAATTTGATTGTCCTCGAAAAGCCGATCCAATGAGAGACTCTTTGTAGCTGAAAGTTCCCCTCACATCATTCTCTGCATTCGTAGAATCAGACGTATCCATGTCCCTGACTTTGAGAACGTTATTAATATGTTTTGATCTTTTTGTTCGAGCGTACCAGTAGATCTTTTTCTTCGGTGGAGACTTCCATCTTCAATTAGGGGTCCGGGTTGAAAAAAATAGTTGAGATAGCATATTAAGATACTTTCCAATCTTTAAGATTAAACGGCAACTCGTGAATAGGAGTTTGATTCAAGTGGTGGAGATGAATTATTTTAATAGGGTCAAGACATGTCGTGTTCATGATCTATATAATGCGAGAAATCATTCAAATGAAATCCAGGGAAGAATCTTTTGTTATGATAGCAAACGGAACAAGAATCAGCAAGAATGAGAAAGTTCGGCGTCTATCAATCCATGAGAACTCTGAGGAAGTACAATCAGATATGAGATTTCCTTATCTGTGGTCTTTTTTGTCATTTTCTTCACATCATTCTTTTTGTTGAATATTAAACTCAATCTAGATGGTCAAGGAAGGCAACCACCAGCTGCCACCGACCAGCCGCCAGCCACCAGCTGCATGCCGCCTTCACACCACCGTCCACAGCCGCCTTCACACTTGAAGGTTGAATTATCTTGTTTTGAATTCGTGTATAAATAACAAGCTAAGCTTATGTTATTCTGAGTGGAGAGAATAGAGAGAAACACTAGAGAGAAAGAGAGAGGGCGTGTATTGTATTAAGCTTTTGTGTTAATTAATTGTAAGCTATTTGTTTCTTGAAATAAAACAGTGTGTTTTATCCCCTCCGAGTGTTTCAAAGCCACCACCAGTGGTTTCTCCCACCAACAATTGGTATCAGAGCCCCGTTCGTCAGAAAACAGAAGTGTTTTGGGAGATATCCGAATTTTCAAAGTTGTCATAAACAAGTTTTGATCATTCCACAGTGTAGAGATCATCCAGAAGAACTCACTGCCGCAAAAAGCAGCTTGATCGGAGACGGAGGTAGCCCACACGCGCCGCCTGAAGATTCTGCACTGTTTGACCACGCGCAGCCACGCGCCCAGAGGTAGACGACGACTGAGCCACACGCGCGCCATATTTGAGCCGTTAAGCCGAGCCGAGCCGAGCCTCAAGCCAAGCCTCCAGCCGAGCCGAAGCATATTCCCGAGAATATTCCCTTGTAAGCCGAGCCGCTAAGCCGAGCCACTATTAGCCGCAGCCGAGCCGATAGAATATTCCGCAGAATATTCCGGTTCAACCCAGCGAACCGCCCGACGCCCAGAATCGATATTTTGACCGGTTCACCCATTTGCAGACCTGATTTCTACAAAGTCAGACCGGTTCCCTACTATTTGGACCATTCCGGATCGATCTACAGTGTCCGTTTTGCCAAATTCAACTCCCAGAAGGAGATATAGTCATTAAAAGAGCAAAATGACTACAGAAAGTACACAAACACTCATCCCGAAGCTGACCAAAGACAACTATGATAGTTGGTGCATCAGATTAAAGGCATTCCTTGGTTCACAAGAGTGTTTGGAGATTGTACACTATGGTTATGATGAACCAGAGTCCAAAGAAGAAGAAGATGCTTTACAAGAGGCACAGAAGCAAGCCCTGAAAGTCAACAGAAAGAAGGACAACAAAGCAAAGACCATCATCTACCAAGGTCTTGATGAAGATACATTCGAGATCATAGCTTCCGCTGAAACATCACATGATATATGGGAGGCTCTCCAACAAAAATACAAAGGTGCTGACAGAATCAAGAAGATTCGTCTTCAATCTTTGCGAGGTGAATTTGAGTTATTGCAAATGAAGTCCTCAGAATCTATTTCTGATTATCACACAAGGATTATGGTGATAGTCAATCAGATGAGGAGAAATGGAGAAGCCATCGTCGATTCTCGAATTACTGAGAAAATTTTGAGATCCCTAGATCCAAAATTTGATTTTGTTGTTGTCGCTATTGAAGAGTCCAAGGAAGTGGACAAGTTGACAGTTGATGAGCTTATGAGTTCTTTGCAAGCTCATGAGCAGAAGATTGTAAAGCGAAATGGAGATAAGGCAATTGAGCATGCCTTACAAGCAAAGTTGTCGCTCAAAGAGAGATATGAGCAAGGGGAGACTTCAACAAGTGGATATACCACTCAAGCAGGAAGTCAACAATCCAGAGGAGGATTCCAGAGATTCCAAGGAAGAGGTTCCTGGAATACAAGCTTTAGAGGAAGAGGTGGTAGAAACACTACCAGAGGAGGTAGAGGACAGCAAGCATTCACTCCTAGAGGAAGAGGAGGCGGTTACAATAACCGTGACAAGAGGAATATCCAATGTTATAGTTGCAATCAATTTGGGCACTATAGCACTGAATGCAGAAGGAAAGCTCCGTTGGAGATACGTGAGCAAGCCAACTATGCAGAGAAGGATGACATAGAAGCTGCATTTCTTGTCCAACAAGAACTTGGCGAGAAACAGGAAAATATATGGTATCTAGATACTGGAGCCAGCAATCACATGTGCGGCTACCGAGAGTTATTTAGTGATCTAGATGAGACCAAGCAAGGTCTAGTTACTTTTGGAGATACCACAAAGGTTCCATTCAAAGGTAAAGGCAGCATCCCAATCAAGTTGAAGAACGGCGATTCCAGCTACATCGCCAATGTTTATTATGTCCCAGCCATAAAGCAGAACCTGATCAGCTTAGGTCAACTTTTGGAGAGAGGATATACTTTTTACTCGAAGAATTGTCATCTGACAATTAGAGACAACAATTGGAGATTAATGGCCTATGTGAAAATGTCCAAGAATAGGATGTTTCCTTTGAACATCCAGTATGATGCAGCAAGGTGTTTGAGTGCCATCACCAACAGTGAAGAATGGCTCTGGCACCTGAGGCTTGGACATCTGAATTTCACGAGCTTGAAGATGCTAGCAAGCAAGAAGATGGTCAAAGGTTTGCCTCACATTGATCATCCAGATGAAGTCTGTGAAAGTTGTGTCCTCAGCAAACATCACAGATCCAGTTTTGCCAAAGAAGTCAACTGGAAAGCAAAGAGGCCACTGGAGTTAGTACACACAGATGTGTGTGGCCCAATAACGCCTATGTCGACTGGACAAAATAGGTACTTCCTCACTTTTATTGATGATTTTAGTAGAAAGACGTGGATATACTTTCTGAAGAGGAAGTCAGAAGTATTCAATTGTTTTAAAGATTTTAAAGCAATTGTGGAGAAGCAAAGTGGCTACATGATCAGAACAGTGAGATCTGATCAAGGTGGAGAATATACAGCAAACGACTTTGAAGCCTATTGTACACAACAAGGCATCAGACATCAGACAACACCAGCTTATACACCACAGCTGAATGGTGTAGCTGAAAGGAAGAATCGCACGATTCTTGACATGGCAAGAAGTCTGCTCAAAGCAAAGAAGTTGCCCAAGCAATACTGGGCTGAAGCTGTATCATGTGCAGTGTATCTACTGAATCGCTGCCCAACCAGAAGTTTGCAAGGAGTCATTCCAGAAGAAGCATGGAGTGGTCACAAACCAAGTGTTACTCATCTACGAGTCTTTGGTTGTGTGGCATATGCAAAGATCCCAGATGCAAGAAGGAGAAAGCTCGATGATAAAAGCGAGAGATGCATCTTTGTGGGATATGGTGAGAGAAGGATGGGATACAAGCTGTATAATCCCATCACGAAGAAGGTGATTATGAGTAGAGATGTTATCTTTGAAGAAGATAAATCTTGGGAATGGAATGATGATCAAGAAGTAGTCAAATGGATCAATATGGATTTGATCCTTGAAGGTGAAGAAGTACCAACAGTACTTGTCGAAGAACCGATTGTACCAGCAGCTGAACCACAAAGTCCGGTACACAGATTCCCTGTATTCAACAGGAGGAACACACCAGGAGCATCATCATCAACACCACCATCAGCATCCTCATCAGAAGAACCAAGAAGGATGAGAAATCTTGAAGAGCTGTACGATGCCACTCAAGTAATGGAAGATACAAATTTGTTTTGTTTCTTTGCAGATAGTGACCCATTAAGCTTCAATGAAGCTGTCACAGAAGAGAAATGGATTAAAGCAATGGATGAAGAAATACATGCCATTGAGAAGAATGATACCTGGAAGCTGACTTATCTACCAGAAAACAAGAAAGCAATAGGTGTCAAATGGGTTTACAAGACAAAGAAAAATGCAAAAGGAGAAGTGCAAAGATACAAAGCCAGATTAGTGGCTAAAGGCTACAAACAGAGAGAAGGCATTGACTATGGAGAAGTATTTGCTCCAGTAGCCCGGCTAGAGACAATCAGACTGATGATCTCACTAGCTGCACAACATAGATGGAAGATCTATCAACTCGATGTGAAGTCAGCATTTCTGAATGGCTTCCTAGAAGAAGAGATCTATGTTGAACAACCACTTGGATACATTGAAGCTGAAAATAAAGGCAAAGTATACAAGTTGAAGAAAGCTCTCTACGGTTTGAAGCAAGCTCCGCGTGCTTGGAATACCAGAATTGACATGTATTTTCAAGATAATGGATTTGAGAAATGTCCATATGAACACGCCATATATGTGAAGAAAGGAGCAAATGGCAGCATCTTATTTGCGTGCCTGTATGTTGATGATTTGATATTCACCGGCAACAACCCTACCATGTTTGACGACTTCAAACAAAACATGGTACATGAGTTTGAGATGACTGACATTGGTCTAATGTCACATTTTCTTGGCTTGGAAGTAACGCAGAAAGAAGAAGGGATTTTTGTATCCCAAAGCGGTTACGCCAAAGATATTCTTGAAAGGTTCAAGATGGAAAGCTGCAATCCGGTATCAACTCCAGTTGAGAATGGAGTGGAATTGAGGAAGAGTAAGGTTGGAAATGTTGATCCAACTTACTTCAAAAGCTTAGTAGGAAGCTTAAGGTACTTGACATGTACCAGACCGGATATACTCTACGGAGTCGGACTCGTCAGCAGATACATGGAGACGCCAGACCAGTCTCATTTGAATGCAGCCAAGAGAATTCTTCGCTACATCAAAGGCACAATGAATGAAGGTATGCTTTATACCTCAAGTAAAGACTTTAATCTTGTAGGCTACTCGGATAGTGATTGGGGTAGAGATTTGGATGAAAGGAAAAGCACAACAGGGTTTGTCTTTTTCATGGGAGACACATCTTTCACATGGTCATCCAAGAAGCAATCGATTGTAACATTATCAAGCTGTGAAGCTGAGTATGTTGCTGCCAACTCAGCCGTATGCCACTCAATATGGTTAAGGAATATGCTGAAGTTTTTGGGATTTCCTCAAGAAAATCCTACGGGGATTTATATTGACAATCGATCAGCAATCGCATTGGCAAAGAACCCAGTGTATCATGAGAGGAGCAAACACATTGATACACGTCATCACTTTATCCGGGAACATGTGAAGAATGAAGAAGTCCAACTGATATCTTGCAACACAAATGATCAAGTTGCTGACATCTTCACAAAGCCATTAAAAGGAGAAGTATTTATCCGATTAAAGTTCATGCTTGGCATGACATCCCTCGATTGAGTTTAAAGGGGAGATTTGTTGAATATTAAACTCAATCTAGATGGTCAAGGAAGGCAACCACCAGCTGCCACCGACCAGCCGCCAGCCACCAGCTGCATGCCGCCTTCACACCACCGTCCACAGCCGCCTTCACACTTGAAGGTTGAATTATCTTGTTTTGAATTCGTGTATAAATAACAAGCTAAGCTTATGTTATTCTGAGTGGAGAGAATAGAGAGAAACACTAGAGAGAAAGAGAGAGGGCGTGTATTGTATTAAACTTTTGTGTTAATTAATTGTAAGCTATTTGTTTCTTGAAATAAAACAGTGTGTTTTATCCCCTCCGAGTGTTTCAAAGCCACCACCAGTGGTTTCTCCCACCAACACTTTTGAGCATGGTTTTCGCAATTACAATCTGTTGAGAGTATTGAATTTAGATCGAGCTCCCCTTTCCAGCTTCCTACCTGAATTGATTGAACTGATTAATTTGAGATACTTAAGTTTGAGATGGACCATGATAAGGGAGCTTCCAGAGTCCATAAGGAAGCTCAAGTACTTGGAAATACTTGATTTGAAAGGGAGTCCTGTGTCTTCTTTGCCTGCTGGGATCACTCAATTGACATGTCTTTGCCAGCTCCGTAACTATCGACACAGTTTCCAGTCATCATCGTTCTTCCCTGACACTCATGGAATGAGAGTTCCATCAAGAATAGGAAGATTGACTAACCTGCAGACATTGGGAAGCGTTGAAGTGAATGAAGATTATGAGTTAGTCAGGGAGTTGGGAAAGCTAACTCAGTTGAGAAGGCTGGGCATTTTAGCTAAGAGAAGAGCAGGGAATGGATCTCTGTTATACTTTGGACAGGTTGAAACACCTTACTGCTTTTTATCTTGTTTCACTAAACAACACTGAATTCTTACAATTTGACTCTCTTTCATCTCCTCCAAAATATCTCCAACGACTAAATCTCATAGGTAGTCTTCCAGCTTTACCAGGATGGATAGCTTCACTCCAGTATATTTCCAAGCTAGTGCTTCAATAGTCTAATTTGAAATGTGATCCTCTCAAGGCCCTCCAGAAATTGCCTAGTTTGGTGGTGCTTGAACTCTGTCAAGCTTATGCAGGGGAAGAACCGTGTTGTGATCCTAGTGGATTTTCAAAGCTGAAGAGGCTAGGTCTCCATGAACTGGAGAGATTGCGGCGCATCAGAATAGCAAAGGGATCAGTGCCTGGGTTAGAGAGGCTAGACATCACAGCATGCACGGTGCTAGAAACTGTGCCGGATGGGATTGAAAACCTGAAAAATATAGGAGACCTGGTTCTGTGGTATATGCCTTCAACATTCATCAAGACAATAGAGAGGAACCGCGGTGAAGATTTCTGGAGAGTTCAACATATCACAACAATCACCCGTATCTACGAGAGCCAGGGGAGACGGGTCTCTGAAACTCTTCTGTAATTAGAGGGGTGAGCTACGGAGAGGACTACAGTTTCCGGAATATCATGATCTCTGCCAAGTTCCTCAGGTCTGTACAGACGTTTCATCATGTAATGCTGAGCCTCAGAAAACAGAAAACTGCTGCTCTTCCCTCCTCTTCTCTGCTCCTTTGTCTCTGTTTTGCTGTTGTTATCCGAGTATAAAATTAACGGATCATGTTATCGGGTTTCTCATTTCCTTATTATTTCTTAAGAATCCATTGATATAGTAAATACGCAAATAACTGTTGGCACTGTCCATCTAAAGGTATCATGAGTAAATTGAAAACCAGGAACGGAATATTAATATTTATGGATCAATGAAGTGAAAATTGAAAACCAGGAACGGAAAGTTTTTGAAAATAAACTTGACCGTATTATTTATGGATTTTCACTTTATTGAGTAAGGTAATTTTTCTTACAAATTTAAATATAATTATTTTATAATATTATTTATTTACATGTTTAATCTAACATTTTAATTTATGTTTTTATAGAATTTGGTAAGAGTTGATTGTTTGTAAGTAGTATTGATGGCTTGGTGCAATCTTGGAATATAATTATTTTGGGTAATTAATTTACTTTACCTTGTTAATTCCCCTTAACATTTTGCATACTTAATTCTTTCAATAGTTGAACTCTAATATGTTGCTAATTTGCTAGTGTTTTTTTATAGTATTATCGTTGCTGGAATTTTTGGATGCTGCCATTGCTGGAATTTTTGGATGCTGGTGTTGCTGGGTTTTTTTCTTCAAACTATGCCGGATGTTTATGATAATTTATTGCTGGTTGCTAATGTATTTGCTTGTTAATTTTTACTTTTCTAGTGCGAACAAACTTTTAATTTGAGATGTTTAAATTTGATCATGCATCTTGCATTGATTTATCATTTTGGGAAGCATATTAAAACTAAAAGTCAGTCAATTTGCATCTGATTTAATTCATGTCCAGATTTTAATCAAACATCAGGTTGCTGTGAATTAACGAACATCAGGTTGCTGTGAATTTTAATGTAAAGCTAAGCCAATTTTAAAAAAAAACAAAAAAAAATCCATATAAGAAGGGATTAGGTTTCCCGGTTTTTTCCAAAAAAACCGGATTTAACCGAACCGGACCGGTTCGGTTTGAACAGGTTTCCGGTCCGGTCCGGTTAATATTTATCAAAAATACAGAAATTTGGTTTGGTTGGTTTTTTAAGTCTAAACCGAACCGAACCGAACCGTGAACACCTCTACCAAGTGATAGTATACAAGTAGACCTATAAATAAAGGGAAAGTTATCAGCTTCAAGCCCTCGTCTGTAAAATTTTATAATTAAAAATTATTTTTGATATCGACACATCAAAATAATTTAAAAATATATAAAAAAAATTAATTTGAAGTAAAGAAAAAAATTATATAAAAAATTAATTTTTAAAAAAAATACTTTTAAAATAAAAAAATAAAAAAACCAAAAACTTGAAAGATTGGCAAGGAGTGTGTTGGTTTGCCTCATGAAATGTGTGGAAAGAATGAGAGGAGTCGATGATGTGTCCTAGTGGATAATTGCATTGCGAGAACCACAAAGATCATAATAATTATATTGATGCAGTGGATGATTGACTTGTCAGAAAATCAAATGTTCGAACAAATGACTTCCCCAGTCTACGAAGAAAAAAAGCAAAGTAGCTTACACTACAAGCTGGAGGAACACCCCGTTCCACAAGCTTGAAGAAAAACATTAACAGACTAACGAAAATAATGTAGGTATAGTTTGTAAATAAATAAAGAAAATATTTTTATTTTATATTGGAAAGAAATATTTTTTTTAATGTTTTTAAGTGTGGATTTCTATTGTGTAGTAAATTAAGCCATGATGAATAAACTTTCTTATTTAGCTTTCTAATGTTATTATATGGATATTTATAATATCAAAAGATAACATTTGGAACTTGGAACTTGAAATTTAATATAAACAGTTATACTGTTTCATGTATAGTCATACTATTTGATGAACAATCATAGTGTTTCATCAATAGTCATATTGTTTGATGAACAATCATACTGTTTCATCGTTATGTTTCAAGTCTATAAAAAACATGTTACTATACAGGAAAAAAAAAACAACAAAAAGACATATTCTTTTCTTGGTCTTATCTTCTCATTCTTTTAGAGGTTTAGAGGGTTTAGTTATATCCTGAAGGTGTTGTCTCTGTGTGAAACAAATAAACACCTTAAAGATAGTGTTTTCACGCCTCTAAGCCAACTTCATATTTGTTTCCATCCTAAATTTTCCTAACAAATAATTGTGGGACCCAAGATCAAATCAATTGCTAAAACAGTAATCATAATTTATTTTAATTTTATTAAATTTTCATGTTAAAGAGTTTATATTAAAAAATAATTTTTAATATTAAAAGTAAGCGGGGTTTTTTTTTATTTAACTTTAAATATGTCAATTAATCATGTTTTAGATAATGTTTTCATCAAATAATTCAATATTACAGAATTAAGTTTAGTTAATCAAGTAATTTAACATACAGATAAATTTAACATAAAACTTCTTCTTTTTTTTTTTGCAAGCCATTGATATTGTCTTTCGTTTTCAATTTTATTGGCCCACACGGTGTTTACGATGGTCATCTCTGCCCTAACTTTCTTCATTCAAGCACATCAATAATATTTTAATCAATGCATATTTTTCTTCTTTCGTAGTTATATAAATATATTTATAAAAATGAAAATGAATTTGTTTTGAATGGACTAATATCATTCAGATTAAGAATATTCAAACAATAATTAATATGGAAGTAAATCAGCCTAACAGATAGTTCATTGGGAATCTTGACTTCACAAGTCTACGGAGAAAAAGAAGTGCAAGTGGATGATGAAGCTATCGGCAAATCACTTCATTCCATGAAAAAAGTTGAGGAAGAAATTTTTGTATTCCACAAGATCAAATCAATTGTTCAGAACACATGACTTTCCATGTCTATATATGAAGAAAAACCAAAGTAGTCTACACAACAAGTTGGAGGAATTGACTAGTGACAGACAGTGATTGTGGAGCCCTAGACTTTATGCATCTATTGGATCCTCAAAAATAAGAAAAAAGACAACCACTCACATTGACTTGGTGCATCTAATGGAACCTAATATGTCAAAAAATAAAATAATGAATTTTCTTAATCACAAATTCACATATGGCTTTTTTTAGTATTGTTCTTTTTTTCCAAGTTTAATCACAAATCCACAGATCAGTGGGTATATTTAGTATTGTAGTTTAATCACAAATCCACGGAGTAATTTTTTTTTCATTTTTACTATGTGTCAAAGTCAATTGACTGTATGAAGAGAGCCAAAGTGTACAGTATTCACAGTCCCAAATACACATAACACTGCTTAGTTCTCGCTACTGTGCTCATTAACATTCACTATTTATTGAAAAGTTGATTTAAATTGAACCGAATTTATATGTCAAACGTAGTATAAATAGGACCTCTATGGTTGCCCGAATGCACATATGACATAACAAACAACAATATTCTACGTAGTACTTCCTAGAATTATCGAAGATGATGATGAAAAAAATGGGGGCTTGGATGTTGCTAGCATTATTGACTTTGGTTGGCGACTGGTGTGGTCGTTGTTATGGGTGTTTGGAGGAAGAGAGAATTGGTCTCTTAGAGATCAAACCTTTGATCGACCCAAACAGCATTTACATGCGAGATTGGGTGGAGTACAGTAGTAATTGTTGTGAGTGGTATGGCATCGAGTGTGATAACACTACAAGGCGAGTGATCCACCTCTCTCTTATGGATTTCCGCTTGGGGGATTGGGTTCTCAACGCATCTTTGTTTCTGCCTTTTAAGGAATTGCAAAGTCTTGATTTGAGTTATAATGGACTGGTTGGTTGCTCTGAGAATCAGGGTCGGTTCAATGCTTCTGTTCTTGTAATCATAAAGTAAATTCATATCATTGTGTGAATCTTATACTGAGATTACGCTGATGAAGTGGCTAGCTGGTGTTTAATGACAATTATCTTGCTTTGATGTGTTTCTCTTCCAGGCTTCGAAGTCCTATCATCAAAACTGAGGAAACTGGAGGTACTTGACCTAAGTCTGAACCGATTTAATAATGATAAAGGCATTTTATCATGCTTCAATGGGCTTTCCGCTCTCAAGTCTTTGGACCTATCAGACAATGAGGTGACAGGATCCGGTAGCTTCTATGGTAACCGTTTAATTATTTAGCTTTGAAACATTTTCTTTTCTCCTTCTCATATGATTTAGCTTCTATGCGTTTATTTCCTTCCAGTATGCTTAATTTTGAGAAACATCATGCAGGTCTCAAAGTCTTGTCATCAAGGTTGAAAAAGCTGGAGAACCTTTACCTAAGAAGAAATCAGTGCAACGACAGCATTTTTTCATCTCTAAGTGGGTTTTCATCCCTCAAGTATTTAAATCTGTCAGAGAATCAGCTGACAGGATCATCTACTGGTATCAATAGTAAGTTGCATTCTCTTAAGAAAATTGAGGACTTTATATCTACTTAGTAATTAATGATAGCATTAATTAATTTCATCATTTTAGTAATTAAGACTTTATATAAATTGTTTTTCTAATAAGACCGGAAGAGATCAAAATTAGGATGATTAAAAATTACTTTTTGACAATTAGGATGATTAAAGGTATTGTTACAGCTGTTATGGTCACTGTTAGTGCAGATTAATTAGGGTAGGTGGCAGATGCATGGACACGTGTTAGAAGTTGTTAAGAGTCTGTTAGAGTTAGTTAACAATATAATAAATCGTGAACTGCGTGTGGGGAAGTATATAAAATCAGTACCTAGCTTCTGACAATTTTCTTTCAGGTTTTCAAGTGCTAGCCTCAGGGTTGAAGAATTTATTGTCACTTCATCTTAGTGACAATAAATTGAACGACAGCATTTTATCATCTTTTAGTGGATTTTCAACTCTCAAATCTCTACATCTATCATACAACATGTTTACAGGATCAACTGGTCTCAATGGTAAAGTTGTAAATCATTCCTACCTTAAGATAACATTTTCTAGTAAGGTTTAATAATTACATGTGTATTAACCCTTAAGTAATTGTTTGGACGAAGCCTTAAAAAGGCTTCATATAATTAATTCCTTATCGAGTGAAATAATTTGAAACTTACATATACACCCTATTAACTTTTGTTCAATTTCTTATTTTATTTTTTAAATAAATGAAGGTGAATATTTAATTAATAAAATTTTAATATCACATTAAAAATTATTTTAATTTTAAAACTTAAGCTATGTCTTGTATATATTAACTCTAACATTATAAATTATTTAATTATTGTAAATAATTATTATTGATTGTTCTCTATATCACAGGTTTAAGGAATTTAGAAATCTTGCATCTGGAAATGATTGACTTCAAGGAAAGCATTTTGATAGAGTCATTGGGAGCGTTGCCATCCCTCAAGACCTTACAAGCAAGTTTTAGTAATTTTACACACTTTGGGAAAGGTCAGTGACAGTTTTGGTGCCTAATACAATACGATATTTTAAACACTTTGGGATTTATTTGATCTGCTCCACAGGGTTGTGGAATTCGTCTAGCCTTGAAGAAGTGTTCCTTGATTATTCTTCACTCCCAGCAAGCTTTCTTAGGAACATTGGACCCTTGTCTACTCTTAAAGTCCTATCCTTGACCGAAGTTGACTTCCATAGCACCCTACCTGCTCAAGGTAATTCATTAGCTAGATATTTGTGTTATATCTATGTTTTATTAAACTAAAAGTTTACTCCTAATGTTACGTATCGAAAAGGATAAAATCTAGAGTTTCTCAATCTCTAAAATTTCTCAGTCTTAAATTATAGAAAAAACTTTGAATTAAAAAAATTATGAATATCAATAATCTAGATAATTAATCTCTAAAAAAACTAACAAACAAAATTGTTTAAATATAATCTAAAACCAACTAAGCAATTACATAATTGATATATTCCTATTCCCTTAACATGAACATATTGATATATTCTGCAGGCTGGTGTGAACTGAAGAATCTTGAAGAGCTACTTCTCTTAGGAAACAATCTAAAGGGCTTACTCCCTCCTTGTTTGGGAAATCTATCATCTCTACAAATCTTGGATTTATCTTACAATCAATTGGAGGGAAATATTGCATTTAGTCACATTTCCCATCTTACGCAGCTTGAATACCTCTCAGTTTCAAATAACTACTTTCAAGTTCCAATATCATGTGGTTCATTTATGAACCTCTCCAACCTCAAGGTCATTGCATGCGATAACAATGAGCTAATAGCTGCACCCAGTTTTCAGCCTTCAGCTCCCAAGTTCCAGCTTCTTTTCTTTAGTGCTTCAAACTGTACTCCAAAACCACTCCAAGCTGGATTTCCAAACTTCCTGCATAGCCAATACGATTTGGTGTTGGTTGATCTATCCCACAACAAATTCGTTGGAGAACCTTTCCCATCTTGGCTGTTTGAGAATAATACAAAGTTAAATCGATTATATTTGAGAGACACCTCATTTATAGGTCCTTTGCAGCTGCCACAACATCCAACACCCAACCTTCATACAGTAGATATGTCTGGCAACAACATACATGGTCAAGTTGCAAGAAACATATGTTCGATTTTTCCACGTTTGAAGAACTTCATGATGGCTAACAACAGCCTCACAGGTTGTATTCCTCCTTGTTTTGGGAATATGAGCTCTCTCGAATACTTGGATCTTTCCAACAATCACATGTCTTGTGAACTGCTTGAGCATAATTTGCCAACAGTAGGCTCCTCGTTATGGTCCTTAAAGCTGTCCAACAACAACTTCAATGGGCGATTACCACTCTCTGTGTTCAACATGACTAACCTAGCGTACCTCTTTCTCGATGGAAACAAATTTGCAGGACAACTATCGGGTACCTTTTCTCTTGCATCATCATTTTGGTGGTTTGATATCAGTAACAATCTTTTGTCAGGCATGCTTCCAAGGGGAATTGAGAACTCTTCACTAAACCACTTTGCTCAGGCAATTGATTTGTCCAGAAATCAGTTTGAAGGTACCATTCCAATAGAATATTTCAATTCTCATGGGCTTGAATTTTTAGATCTTTCTGAAAACAATCTGTCTGGGTCTTTGCCGTTGGGCTTCCATGCATCAGATTTACACTATGTCCACCTTTACAGAAATCAATTGAGCGGTCCACTGCCATATGCTTTTTGTAATCTCTCTTCGCTGGTTATATTTGATCTCGGCGATAACAACTTAACTGGGCCCATTCCAAATTGGATTGATAGCCTTTCGGAATTGAGCATTTTTGTTCTCAAATCTAATCAATTCAATGGGATACTTCCTCATCAGTTATGCTTGTTAAGGAAATTAAGCATATTGGATCTTTCAGAAAATAATTTTTCTGGTCTGTTACCCTCATGTTTGAGCAATTTAAATTTTACGGCATCGGATGAAAAAACTTCGGTTGAGCCTGGTAGGATGTCAGGAGATGATGGAATCCAGGAAGAAATATTTGCATTGATAGGTTATTATCTTGATGACAAAATTGTGTTGCCAGTGATCGATGTAAAAATAGCTGTGGAGCTTACAGCAAAGAAAAATTTCTACTCTTACGAAGGCGGTATCCTTCGTTACATGTCTGCTTTGGATCTTTCTTGTAACAGATTCACTGGAGAAATACCGACAGAATGGGGAAACTTAAGTGGGATATATTCTCTAAATCTGTCACATAATAATCTCACTGGATTGATCCCTTCATCCTTCTTCAATCTGAAGCAGATAGAGAGCTTGGATCTTTCTCACAACAATTTGAATGGGAGAATTCCTGCACAACTCGTTGAACTGACCTTTCTAGCTGTTTTCAACGTGTCGTACAATAATTTGTCAGGAAGAACACCGGAGATGAAAAATCAATTTGGTACCTTTGATGAAAGCAGTTATAAAGGGAATCCTCTTCTTTGTGGACCTCCATTGCAAAACAGTTGCGACAAGACAGAATCACCATCAGCGAGAGTGCCTAACGATTCCAACGGAGATGGTGGCTTCATAGACATGTACAGTTTCTATGCCAGCTTTGGTGTGTGTTACATAATTGCGGTGTTGACAATTGCAGCAGTACTGTGCATAAATCCGCATTGGCGACGCAGGTGGTTTTACTTCATTGAAGAATGCATCGACACTTGCTACTGCTTTTTGGCTATAAACTTTCGCAAGTTGTACAGATTCAGAAGGTGATTGGGTCTTATCATGAGCGTGCGGGCTGCTTTCTGAATTTGTTGCAATCCTCTGTGGAGAAGAAGTCGCATTCCAAATCAATGGTTGCTCACAACATGTATAGCAATTTGCCTGTGAGAAGTGTTCTGTCGAAGTGTGGTTCTTGTTGCTTAGCCTTTCTGTTTTGACATGACTTGTGTTTGTCCTTGTGCTTGTATCCATATTTGTTTGTTTCTTTGTTATGTTTTAATTATGTGGCGTTTTGGTCTTAGATTTGGAGAATGAGCAACCAACCAATATTTCTTGGCTTCTTGTGATTACTATATCCCTAATAATATGGAATTTATTCACAAGAAATAGTTTACAGTAGCGTATTTTCTCAATTAAAATAACAATTAATAGAACCAAAAGATCATACCAGCAAGGTGAAATGTGGTTCTACAATAATTTTGTTTGCTGAAAGAACACAAGTCTAAACTTAAAACAAGGCAACGACATAATCTGCCTTCCTTGCAATAATGTGCTTGATTGCTCGTATTTAGACCTCCTCTCCTGTCCCGTTTGCCTCATCCATGTAAAAAGCAAATAAACAAACATAAAGTTCGATACTTTTAATTGAATTGAATTGCCAGTAAGTTCTTTGTCCATTTAAACAGAGGATTTAACTTTCATGTATACCCTTTTCAGAATATAATTAGCTTAATTTGTCATAATGAAAATGATCTTAACTTGAAGCTTCGGTAACTAAACTCTAAGCAGTTCCGACTTGCTTAACTACACAGTTTCTATCTAATTGCTTCACTTGACATTCTCTTAATTATATTGTTTCTTTATCAAGAAAAATGAGGACTTTATATCTATGTAATGATCAATTTAATGATAGCATTTTATCTTGTTTGACTTTAAAGACTTTATATCCATAAATTGTTTTTTTTCCAATAGGATCAAAATTAGAATGATTAAAAATTGTTTCTTAATCTTTGAAGGTTACACAACCTATTTTATAATTAACTATGCGTTCATGTATCATTCTTTTTATGTATAATTTGAGAATCATATATCAATTGAACAACAGCATTTCATCAATTCAAATTATCTTGCTTTGATGTGTTTCTCTTCCAGGCTTCGAAGTCCTATCATCAAAACTGAGGAAACTGGAGGTATTTGACCTAAGTGAGAACCCATTTAATGATGATAAAAACATTTTATCATTCTTCAATGGGCTTTCCGCTCTCAAGTCTTTGGATCTGTCAGCCAATCAGCTGACAGGATCAGGTAGCTTGACCAAGGAAGGAAGAGAAAAGCATTTTATCCATTTAGTAATCAATGATAGCATTTCATCATGTTTGACCCATTTGTGTTTCAATGGGTTGCCTCTCTCAAGTCTTTGGATCTATCAGACAATTGAGGACTTTATATCCATTTAGTAATCAATGATAGCATTTCATCATGTTTGACAGCGCTTTCATCTCTAAAGATTAATAAAAATTAGGATGATTAAAAATTACTTCTTGACAATTATTGTAAAAAACCGTGTAAGTAGGAGGATTACGTAAGAGTCTCTCAATTCTCTGTTTTCCTTCTTCTCCTCCCCTGCTTCTCACCCTTCTGCTTCATTTTGTTAAGCCAAGCTTAACAGATGATTATATTACAATACACAGAATGGATTCTTCCAATCTATCCTTCTTGACAAAAACGCAATCTTAAGGAATAAAAACCATCCCTCAAGACCCTTTCTCTCAAGGATACTACTTTAAGTCAACGTAAATTAGTGTTTAGTTTCTTAAAATCTTTATTAATAATATTGAAAGGAATGGCTACTCTGTACCACCACTATTTTCATCGTACCTTTTCTTCTTTCTCTTTCACAAGGACTTTCTTCAATTCGAGCACTCTTGAAGAATTGCATCTAGATCGTACTTCTCTCCCATTAAACTTTCTCCAGAACATCGGAACATTGCCTACTCTTAAAGTATTGTCTGTTGGCCAATGTGACCTTAATGGCACCCTGCTCGCTCAAGATAAATTAACAACTCTCCATCCACTCAAGATTCTTTCAACACTATCTATTTTGACTATTTCGAGATAAATTGTACAGGTTGGTGTGAATTGAAGAATTTGAAGTAGTTAGATCTCTCCGGAAATACTTTTGGAGGTTCACTCCCAGATTGTTTGGGAAACTTGTCTCTACAACTATTAGATATTTCTAGTAACCACTTTACTGGAAATATTGCCTCCGGTCCTCTTACCAACCTCATATTCATTGAATCCCTCTCACTATCAAATAACCTCTTTGAAGTTCCCATTTCAATGAAATCTTTTATGAACCACTCAAGCCTCAAATTCTTCTCCAGTGAGAACAACATAATAGTAACAAAACCCATGTCCTTTCATGAATTGATTCCAAAGTTCCAACTAGTCTTGTTCCACTTTTATACATATAGTACAACATTAGAAGCAGTCAATGTAGAAATTCGCAACTTCCTTTATCACCAATACGACTTAAGAGTCCTTGATCTCTCCTACAACAATATAACTGGAATGTTTCCATCGTGGTTGCTTAAGAACAATACACGATTGGAGCAATTACTTTTTGAGCAAGAACTCCGTTGTTGGTACTTTACAGTTGCAAGATCACCCAAATCCGAATATGAAAGTCATAGATATATCCAACAACCACATGAATGGTCAAATTCCAAACAATATTTGTTTGATCTTTCCAAATTTGTGGAGCTTAACGATGGCCGAGAATGGATTCACAAGTTGTATTCCTTCTTATTTAGGAAATATCAGCTTTGTGAGAATTTTAGATTTATCCAACAATCAATTGTCCACAATAAAACTAGAACAACTAACAACAATAATGTTTCTCAAGCTGTCAAACAACAATTTGGGTGGACAAAACGACTGACCTCGGTGTTCAATTCTTCTGACCTGTATTTTCTCTATCTAAGTGGTAACAACTTTTGGTGTATTTTTTCTATCTAAGTGGTAACAACTTTTGGGGTCAGATACCAGATTTTCCACCACCCTCTTGGAAAATATTTGAATTTCCATGACACAAAACAGGTGAATATTTGAATTTCCATTTTAACAATTGATATTACCAGCACCATACAGAAGATGACGAGCGAGAAAATTGACCGGATCATGCATGGATTTTAAAAACGCATTTCATGATCAAAAGGACTCTAAAGATGCTGCATACATATGTGAAATGTTGACTCGTGTCTATATAGGTTGAAGGTTAATAATAGGCTAAAATGTATCCAATTGTTTTTGAATAATTTGTCAAAGTGAATTTCATTCCACTAGTTCTTGAATGAATTATTTGATTTGTTCAATCCCTCTCTAAATTTAAATTAGTAATAATCAATTATAGTGTGACCACTACCACAAATCGAGCAAATATACAAATGGAAACATCGATATAATTTTTTCTATTGGTAAATTACGGTGAATTTTACCGATGGAATTATCTATTGATATATCCCTCGGTAAACGCTGGCGAAAACATTTTGTTAGTATATATCAAGGGAATTACAGTGGAAAAAGAATGAATAAAAAAGACAAAAAAATATGATAACGTAAAACTTTTATCAATGGTTTTACCAACGGAATAAACCATATTGTAATGTTCATTCGTAAATATACCGACATAAATAATCCCTTGGTATAGACCAACAAAATTACAAATGATATTACAAAGGGATTCAAAAAGTCAAATCGTACGGTGATGTGAAAATTTTTACTAATAGAATTACTAAGGGAATGCCTGACAGAATTATTTCATCGATAAATTCATCGATAATATTTAATTTATGACCTGGAAATCAACTCTTCTCCCCCCTCCCTCATTTCTCCTTCTTCCTTATACATTTTTTCTGCAAATAGTCACCCCCTCAACCTCAACACAATTCAACCTCCCACAACAAATTTTTCCACCACAATACTCAGTTAGTCGACATTCGTGTTCTTATTCAAATTTTATTAAGGATTCTTCACCTTAAGTAAGCAAATCTATCTTTTTTTTAATTTAAACATAATTTTGAAATGTTATTTTTTTTTGCATATTTTTGTAGTATATATATTTTGTTTGTGTGTTTACTTATTTTATAATTTTTTTCTCATACAATTCTGCTGTATGGATTTATGATTTGTACATGTTATTGCACCCAACATCGCGGCGACTTTAAAAATCCAATTTGGCGGAGAAAGAACATATTTCTAGCACCTTATTCTTTGATAGAGAAATGTTTTGTTTAAGGAGTCGTCATCTAGTATTATGATCACCAGGAACCTACCTAATCAACAAAGATTCTATGGTATGAGACTGGTTACATGTAAGGGAAGATATTATCACCTAGTAATATTTACCTGTGCTAAATGTCAGAAGTTTAGGGGGCAAATTGAAAATCGACGACCTTTAAATTTTTTTATTTTTTGCATTATTGGTTTTGTTTTAAATTGGTAAGAGTTTGTTGGATGTTGCTATAATGGTCTACTCGTAATATTCATAACCTTAACGTCAATGAATATTCAACTACGAATACTTTCAATTCTAGCGATGGTAAATATTATATAATAAAAAAAATATTTAATTTTTCTGACTCTTACTTTAGTAAATAAATCAATAAAATAAATTTAAATCAACACATAAATATTTTCTTATTTTTTTTGTGGATTTGGCCCAGCCTGTGCAGGCTCGACGATTTCCTCCCCTTATATTCTTTCCTTCTGCTCGTCTCTGTCTCCCTCTCGTGCCGTTTTCTCTGGTTCTATCTTCCTGTTTTTGTTCGTTTTCTGGGTTTTGCGTTGTTTTAGTGTTTTTGCTCTCTCCTTCTGTTGCCTTCCCCTCTGGCCTTTCTCTGGCTTCTATAAAGCCAGAGAAAGCCTTCTCTTCGTGCCGAAGCACGTTCGTTCCTGTATGATGAAAAACAGGGGACTAACAGTCCTGCCATTGCAGGACTGTTGGTCACGACAACGTGGCCTTTTGAAATGGTATCGTGGAGAATAGTGGGCAGCTGAGGTAAGAGTCGTGGGTGACTGTCTTTGGCGCATTTCCCTGGATTTTCCAGTTGAATCGGTCCCTGGGTTGAAGAAGGCGATGAATAGTGGAAACGATGACGTTTTCCTGACTTAAATGGATATTTCCAATTTGCCCCCTAAACTTCTGACATTTAGCAATTGGGTCCTTATGGAAGTCCCTTTTTAATTTAGGCCCTGGATTAATTGCAATTGAACCCTTGGATTTCAGTGCTATTTACAAAATAATCATTAGTTTTCAATTTAATCAATTCAATCTTTTATTGACTCTTCAACTTTTAATTCTTTTAAAATTATCCCTGGAAAAATCAATTAATCCCCCTATAGTATCACCGTCTATTCACTTTGATTCTCGGACCCCAAATCAACCCCAAACTTTGGTATTTTTTCAATTAAACTCTTGATTGCGTTAATTAATTAAATCAAAGTTTAATTAAGTCCTCAAACTTTCAATTCTTTCAATTTTAACCAAATTAACTCCCAAAATTATAATTCGATCCTTATTAGTCCCCAAACTTTCAATTTTTGTTGTTTTAACCCCATCTTCAATTCATTCATTTTATTTTTATTTTTTTGAAAAATAAAATGATTATGTTATGGAACATGTTATTGTTTGTTTTAAATTTTGTAATATTATATTTATTTATAAATTGATGAAGCTTATATTAAATTTTTGACTTCAGTGTTTTATGATGAAATAAATAATGGCTTATTTAATGTGATCATTTTATATTTTGTTAATTTTATTGTAGATTTATAATTTTTTATAAATTTGTAGAAATTTGAATTTATGTAGATATATATTTGATAATGAATTAAGAGAACTATTAAAATAGATTAAATAAAATTAAGCTAAACCAATATTTTTGCAAATTTATTTAGTTGACATAGTTAATTAATAAACGTTGTTATCATTATATATTTAAATAAATTTGATATAAATAATGGATGGATCGAGATGAATCATAGGGGTTGAAGATGATGGATTATTGTAATGAGGTTGAAGATTTTATTAATTATGCATTTTCTAATCTGAGAAATATTAGTAGAGGGTGTATTAAATGTTCATGTAAGAGGTGTAAGAATTAAAAAAAAAATCGATTTAGATATTGTAATGATTCATGTTTTACAAAAAGAGTTCATAGAGAAATACTTGTGTTGTTATGCACACGGAGAACCATAGGTTTCTTAACATATCGTGGTAGAGATCGGATGATTAAGTCAACTACTAGTACTAGCAACAAGTATGGAGTTGTCGAGCCCTGTGGTTGCTCATATGATGGCCACTGGAGGCTTACATGGTCGTTAACTTCAGGGCCCGTGGGATTAGTCGAGGTGCGCGTAAGCTGGCCCGGACACCCACGTTAAACTAAAAAAAAACAGGTATGGAGTTGTAAATGATAATAGTAATCCTTATAAGGATATGATTATGAATGTGATGAAAATAAATCAAGACTATGTCGGTCAATATTCAATAATATATGAAGAACCTAATGAAAACGCGACCAAGTTTTTTGATTTTTTAAAAGATTCTAGCTAACTATTATGGGATGGTTACACAAATCCATGAGCCCATGGATAAAAAACTTACTGACGGAATGTGAGTGTAAATATTGACGAGAATTTCTGTAAGTAAACTGTAAAATTTGGTAGTGGACACTTGTACATTTAACTCCACGGAATGTGAGTGTAAATATCAATGAGAATTTCTGTCAGTAAAACTGTAAAATCTGGTAGTGAACACTTGTACATCTAACTCCACCTTCAAAAAACTCATGCATAAATTATAATATATGTCAAACAATAATTAATCAATATTAATTTAAATTAATATATAAACTTAATTAAATCTAACAATTTGTTCATACACCATGAGCATAGAATCTTTTGCCCAAAGATAATGGTAATTAGACCATTAGTCTTGGGGTTGGTTACAACTTAGCCCTTCCTAAAATATTTTATATTAGCTTTGCCTTACCTCCTGTACTAACGTTAAATATTCTCTTAACTCTTTTAACAAATGCATGTGGGGAAAGAAACCTTCACCACCTAAACCCTCCGGCGGCTCGGATGTTAAAAAATCCCATTATCTATTTTGTAGGTCACATATCCCTATCCATTACCCACCACCCACTAATCATTACCAACGGAATCTCTTTATACTACCACTAATCACTGCTACAATTTATTACACACCTGTGCTTAGCTATGGCTTTAATCTTAGCGATATAATGCCCATATGGAGTCGCCGACGGAATCTCCTTATATTACCAATTGAGTGTAAGGGAGAATCTGGCAGAGGGTTCTGGTGTCTCTATTATGCGATTTAGAATCAGAATCAACTTAATGTTGATCAAATTATTCTAAATCTCATAATATTATCTCAATTCAAAAAAACAAAGTTATTAATTACATGAGATTTTAAGAATTATTGTACATACTGTTATACTATTACATAATTAATTAAGTTTTGGTTGCATTCAAAAGATTTAAATTACCTTTGCCATAACACATGCGATAACGTCATATATTCTCCCCTCTTTTTTTCAGCTCATTAATTAATCCAATGGGAAAAAAACAAAATTCACCCACCTCAACACTCTGGTGGCTCAGATATTAGAAAAGTCTATGACGTACTTGTCTGTCTGTTTTTTAAAAGCATTCTTAAAATACAAAAAAATAAATATCATGGCTTAATTTATTCTCGGTGACATGAATGTCCACATGGAGCCACCAGCGCAATCTCTTTTATAGCACCGACAGAATGCAGGGGAAAACATAGCAGTGAAATCCAACTTAATGTTTATGATCAAATCATTCTTGAAGTTTAATCTAGCCATTCAAGTTTTTGACATCAGATTTGTGAGCTATTTATAAATCCAACAAGATTTGTCAAATCAGATTTTTGACATCATGCCAACCCCAATAAAATTCTTTTAATAATTTAATTTTAAATCGACAGAGACCTTGTTAATTTTAAAAAATCCCACGACCTAAACACTCTGGCGGCTCAGATATTAAAAAATTCCATTACGCACTTCATCGTCCACATACACAAATATTCGTTACCAACACTAATCATTGCTACAATTGACTATAAATTAAAAGATACAAGTAATACATTTTCTTAGCTTTGGCCTTAACTTGGTGGTTAGGAATCTATTAGAATAGCTAGAAAATTTTATGCGAGCATATTAAATTTCTCAATAATTAATCAAAGCTGGAGTTAACCTAACTAGCTAGTTGAAGATTAAAGAAAGAAACAATGAGAGCAAAGGAAAGAGTAGTGTGTGTGTATATATCACATCGAGTTGAAGAGCTAAAGATATACAAATCGAAAAGAGTGAGAGAGGCTGCATACAGCATCTCAGCACTATTGCTTCTAGGAAAGTGGCTCTGCTGCTGCTTGAACCAAACAATTGCCCTTCTCCAGTACAGGCCAAGGTGCGTGCTCTGGTTTGCTTAATTTGCTCATTAATTAGTTTTGTTTTCACTCCATCCATGTTTCTTCCTTCCATAATATTTGATACACTAAGACGAACGGTTCAAGGGGAATGTCATGAACGTATCCTCTCACTCTGAAACTCTAGTTCTAATTTCTTTTGGCTCTTTTTTAGTAAGTTAGCAAGTGCAACACTTGAAACGAATTAGTTTTCACCTTTCCTCTGCTTTGAAAGGAAAATTGTTGTTAAAATTACCATGAGAAAGCTGAGGATAGTAGCTCCTGGTTAAGGAGGATGCTACTTTTTTGACTACGTACTAGGTCGTTAATTAGAAGTAAAATTATACAGTACTATCTATGAATCTATAAATCTTGATGTGGATAACATGTCTTTTATGATCAGATTGAAGAGATAAACTTTGTCTCGTTGAGCTAAATCTGACCTGAAAATAAAAGATGATCGTTAAAAAGAACACAAGTAGATGTAAGCTTGTTAGATGAAGAGCCATGGATATATTATAATTTTATGTACTTGCTGAGGGCATTTAATTTTCGTAAAATATTTTATAAAATAATATATTTTATATTTTTTAGATGCCAATCTCTCCTTCCCTTTTTTTTTGCCTCTCCCTCCTCCCCTCTCCCTTAAAGACTATTTAATTTAGATATCACATGTAAATTTAACGGATCTATAATATACTTAATGTTCACGTGCTAATTAATTAGTTTTTAGAACTAGACTCGCTATTCAATTCATTTTATTTATAATTTATTCATTTGGAGAACAAGACTAGAAATCAGATTCTTGAGAAGCAAATATATATTATTGGCAAATGTTACTATATATTGTCTTTGATTACGTAAGCAAAAACTTCAAACGCATAACTTTTTTATATATATTTTTACATAATTCTTTAATTAAGAAAATAAGTTACTTTTTCCTGTCGTATAATCTTAATTTTTGAGAAATTGTTTTTATTGGTAAATAATGATTCGTTTATCTATCATCTTGGCAGCAAATTGCAATAGATGGGAGAAATTCGTTCACCATATTTTTCACTTGCCCAATATTACTATGGAGATAATCCTGATATTCATTCACCGTACTTTTCATATGGCGGAGAGGACTATCATGGAGATAATGCCGAAATTCATCCACCTTATTCTTCCGCCGGAGACTATCATGGAGATAATGCCGAAATCCATCAAACATATTATTCAGCCGGAGACTATGCCGAAATTCATCCACCATATTCTTCAGCCGGAGACTACTTTGGAGATAATGCTGAAATTCATTCACCATATTCTTCAGCCGCAGACTACCTTGCAGATAATACTGAAATTCATTCTGAAGCATTGTTTCATCAAGATATTTATGGAAATTCATACAATGCACAACAATTTGTTAAGCATGAAAAAGTACTCCGTCCTGTTAGAGTAGCATTGAAATATGAACAAGAGAGTGATGTGTGCATCTACAGAGTTGGCGATCACCAATCAAAAAAAGCCATGTACAGTCCTCAACAAATTTCTATAGGCCCTTTTCACCACGGCAACAGAAATCTGCGTTTCATGGAAAGGAAAAAGTATGAATACTATGAACAGTTCTGGGAAGACAGGGTGTCAAAGGAAAGGGAACGGAAAGGGGCTGAGGACGAGTTTTGGGATGCCCTGGAAGAAGATAAAAATAAGATCCACCAATGTTATGAAGATGGTTCCCGTAGAATTAAAATTTCTCAACGCTTTCTGGGTCTGATTCTGTACGATGCTGTATTCATCTTGGAGCTATTCCTCAAGTACAGAGAAGGTAGAGAGAAGTATATAAAAGATTCTATATTGAAAGAAACATGGTTGAGGGCGGCGATTCGACGGGACTTGATTTTGCTTGAAAATCAGCTTCCGTTCTTTATTCTTGAGAAATTATATAAACTTCTTCCAGAAAACATTAAAAGAGAAAACACGGAATTTAAAACTCTTGCTTGTTTCTATTTTGAACGCCACTTTCCAAAAAAATCCTCTTCTGCAGAAACAACGCCATTGCATTTCACTGATTTGGTAAGATCTTTACTATCCTTCACTGGAAATGGCAAGCCTGTGGAACAAATCAAAAGCTTTCACAGTGCAACCAGGCTCCGCCAAGCAGGAGTTAAGTTTAAGGTTCCACGAGAACAAGATCACTGCTTACTTGATGTAGATTTCCGTAGATTGAGAAAAGAGTTTCACATACCACAGCTTCAGATACACGGCGACACTGAAAGTCTCTTCAGAAACCTTATGGCCTTGGAGAAGCGTCTTTATCCAGGACAAGAGTACATCTGCCATTACATCAACCTGTTGAGTATTCTTGTCGTCAAACCTAAAGACGCGAAACTCCTAATGGAAAATAAAATTGTAACTTATTGCAAAGACGAAGTTGCAGTGAGGGACCTGATTTGCAGTCTTGCATCATCAAGCACGACTGATCTCCATTCCTGTTATCACGACATCTTTTCGGCGGTGGATGATTATTATAAAAGCTCCTGGGCCAAAAACCCCGCATACTTTATAGAGGAGTTTTTCGGGAATTTTTGGAAAGGTGTTGGAACGGTTTGTGCAGCTATCCTCCTCATCCTCACTTTGGTACAAACAATTTGTGCGATCCTTGGCCTGCGCTAGTACTCCAAGCGTGGATCAAGTCAATCCAGAGCCTGTGTAGTTTTATTTCTCCTGTTTGTTGGCTTTTGTTGTGTTGTGCTGTGGATTTTATGTTTCCTGTGCAGTCAATAAACACACATTCTCTCTTCGATGTTTTTTTTTTTTTTTTAATTCTTATCACATGTAACTATTCTTTATATTTTATTTTGGATTGCTCATAATTTGCGTTTAATATTATAGAACATAGTATTTTTTACTTTAAAATATATTAATTTAATATTTTTTTAAGGAAAATACATAAATTACAATATTTCTAAACACTCACATAACTTATCTCTAAGTGTGCGAGGGTGATAAGAATAGACATCAACAAAATGACACAAACATGACTTGTTAATATAATATTTCCTTCCTACGTTTTCAAGCTATGCATATCAATGTCACTTTCTTGGGCTGAAAGGTTGACTAAACCAAGCTATGGACACATAGTCTAGGAAATAATAAATAAATAAATAAACTTGAAATAAATAAAATATAATTTTGATTGATATGTAAGCTAGTTTAAAAATATACTCTACTATCCAATTAAAAAAAATATTTACACGAGTATAAGAAACTTATGAGAGTATTTTATTAACATAAAAAAGAAAAAAATAAGTGGTGATCAATATTAATAAATCAAACGAAAGAAAATTGGGGTCAACACATTGATCTCCTTTTTACCACACATTGTTAAGTCATTAACAATATTAAAATAGTTTGAATATTAAATTTAGTTTTGATTGATGTAGAAATTAATTTAAAATTATGTTTCATTATCGGATAAAAAAAAGAATTTACAAGAGTATTTTATTAAGATAAAATAAGAATTTTTTTTACTGGTTATCAATGTTAATAAATCAAACCAGTGAAAATTGGGGTCCACCAATTGATCTTAATTTTTACCCTAACATATAAGTCTCTAACGCTGTTAACTCACTACACCCATATTTAAGCACAGGTTGATAGATTGAGCCTCCCTCTTTCCCATTTCCTTGATCTCTCTCTGGGCAGCTTCTGTGTGCTCTGCCCTCTCTCTATCTCTCGCTCGCTATCTGTAAGTATTCTCTCTCTCTATATTACTTTTGTTATCATTGTTGTAGATCTTGATCTGGATTTGGACGGGATTAGTCTTGTTTTGGTTCTATAGTTTGTCTTTTTTATTTTTCTCTTAAAGGTTCCTAGATCTGACCCTTGTTAGATTAGATCTGTTTTTGGTGTTTTTGTTAAGTTTTTCAATGACCCTTTTGCTTGTTTTGTTTACTGTATTGACATTGAGAAGATTATGAATCTATAAATTTGGCTTTGGTGTGAAATAATGAAATGAAAATAGAGGAATTTAAAGGAACGGACTTCATTGTGTATACAAGCTTGGATCTTTGTGATTTATTGTTGATTCTCAATGCCCTGATGGATTGGACCTTGTGTCGTATGTGAGTTGTTAAAAAGGAAAGATTTTGTTTGTGTTTGTAAGCAAATGTGTTTTAAGATCTTGCTTGCTTGCATGGAGTGTTTGATTTTGATTGTTTCCTTGGTGTGAATGAGAAAATGTTATAATGGATTTTAAAGTGATCTTTTTTAAAGATTGATTGTTGGGTTTTATGATGCAGGTGAGATTTAGGAAAGATGGGGCTTTCATTCACCAAGCTTTTTAGCCGTCTTTTTGCCAAGAAAGAAATGAGAATTCTCATGGTGGGTCTTGATGCTGCTGGTAAGACCACCATCTTGTACAAGCTCAAGCTTGGGGAGATTGTCACCACTATCCCTACAATTGGTATGTTACTCGAAACTTACCATTACTTTAAAGTTATTTAGTACTGAATTTATTGTGCTCTTGTTTTTCTTGCTAATTGTCTGTTTCTATCCAGGGTTCAATGTGGAGACTGTAGAATACAAGAACATAAGCTTCACTGTCTGGGATGTTGGTGGTCAGGACAAGGTATGTAAATGCTTTAAATTGTAATGAGAACTTCGGGTATAATTACAATATCATGAAAATGCATCAAATTGTTTTCTCGGCATTGTAAATGTCTCATCTTTAGTCAATGACTAAATATGACACTATTCATGTTTGTGCTTTAATCTGGTTTTAAAATGTGCTTATTGACGGTATTGTGCTGGTAAGATATTGCTCCCTCAGCGCATAATCAAATCATAAGCTACATGGATTTAGCCAGTTAATGTTGCAATCTTTCCTTTTTCGGCATGAAGGGAAAGATAACCATTGCATGGCTGAAATTTTACTATTTAAGCATTTGCACCCTTGCACATACCCTTGTTGTCTATTTGCTTATGGACAGTCTAGTGCTGATTATATGCTTTGTCATTGGCACACAAGAAATACATAAGCTATAATGAGTAGAGCCATCTTGTCTTTCATGTTTTTCCCCTTGTTGGAATGAGGAATGACAATCCATGACATGGCAACATTTTGTTGTCCATGGTTGTAAATGTTGTCTGGTTTGAAGTTTTTGGTCGTTTAGGTGCATGTGCTTATCGACGGTCTTGTGCTGGCTAGTTGTCTTCCACCAGCACACAACATATTCGTAAGCTACATTAACAAATCCACAGTTTTATTTTAGTTTCTCCTGTCTTTGTGAGGAAAAGCTTTCAATGCTGTGGTGTACACCATAAATCATATATCAATGTTTGATTATGTTTTGTGAAATGCATTGATTTGGTTGCATTATCTTTAATGCTGATCAACTAAGGATGTAATTCAAGTTGAACTGGAAGCATGTGTGGAAAAAACCACCTGCTCATGTGCAGTCTATCGCCTAGGAGATAGGAGACATCTTCTGTCTTATTTCCTTGTTATTTTGGGTATTGTATTCTTTTCATATGTTACATGTTTCATGAAAAAGGAATTGTTTTTCAATTTACTTATCTGATCTGCACAGATTCGACCATTGTGGAGACATTATTTCCAAAACACTCAAGGGCTCATCTTTGTGGTTGATAGCAATGATCGTGACCGTGTGGTTGAAGCTAGGGATGAGCTGCATCGGATGTTGAATGAGGTATGGCCATAAGATTTACTTCTTAACTTCTGCCTTTGTTGCTTTTGTCTTGTAATGATGAAAATTTATTTTCTGAATAGGATGAATTGAGGGATGCTGTGCTACTTGTGTTTGCTAACAAGCAAGATCTTCCAAATGCTATGAATGCTGCTGAAATTACGGATAAACTTGGTCTTCATTCGCTTCGTCAACGCCACTGGTAAATGATAATATCTCCATTTTGAATATGTTGATAGTTTGCTGTTACATATATGCCATCTAATCTGTGTTTTATTTCAGGTATATCCAGAGCACCTGTGCCACTTCTGGTGAAGGCCTCTATGAGGGACTTGACTGGCTATCTAACAACATTGCTAACAAGGTATGGTCATAATAATTTGTTGGAAGTGATAAAAAAAATGTTTGGGTCGTGTTAAAAGTAACTTTGTGTGATGATTGTGGCAGGCTTAAGAGATGGGTTTTCTGAAGCTTTTTGGTAGCATTCTGCTTCAGTTTGGGAATATTATTTGGTTGTTTGATGTTCGAGGATTCCAATTTGTTGTAATATTGGCAAGAGAAGAATGTATTTGTTTGGTTTTGTAAGATAATGTTACTGTAATAGAAATTGGCAAATTATCCATATATACACCAAAATAATTAATGATTCACAGTTTCTTAAGTAATTGTGCCTTTGCTTCAAAGTTTATGATGGAGGAGCTTTTGCAGATTTTTTCATTGACCAGCCAATGCTTGATGTCTGTAGTAGCTATTTTGCCCTGTAGTATTGGTTATCGTAGGCTGTACTTTCTGTTATGCAGAACCGTGCACTTTTCTAGTGATTGTTGAATCTTGCCTTTGAGGGTTGATTTATCAGTTAGTGCTCTTGAAGAATCAATTAGAACGAATAATGTTGTAAAGTTTGACTTGAGTCAGATCGGCCAGGTTATTTTCAAGATTTTTTTTTAAATTTAAAATTTGCATCATTTTAGGTTTTTTTTTTTTTTAATTTTTGTTTAAAATAATGCTGTTTTATTAAATAAAAAAAACCACTGTTTTTTCGGTAGTTGATGCGGGCTGGCTCAACACTCGAGGCGGGGTGCGTCCATGGTCTGTCGAGCTCCCAAACAACAATTAAAATGAATGCCAAATTTGGCAAATGGATAACGGCTTTTGTTTTGTTGATTCACGAGCGACCTTTCTTCATAACTTCCTTCCATGGAAGTGTATACAAGATAGGCACTGGCTTCGACCAATCTTTTCTACGTAACTTCTCCTACAGATACCCTTGACCATCTCCCAAAATGCCTGCGCAACAATCTGTTCATCAAACACCGTGTCCCGGTCGTGTTATCAATATTTTCGAAAGGTTGAATCGATTGTAGAAGAAAGGAACGCTGCATATAAAGGGACTAGCATTGCTGATGAGTTTGTAGAGGTTGAAATGAATGATTTCTTACCCTCTTTAACAAAATCTAAAAGATGAGATAAATGTACTTTTGACTTGTGAATTCTACAGAATCATTCATGGAAAGATACTCTGATAGAAGGCAAGGATTATGGATCCATTCCTTAAACTCTCTGCAGCAACATCTTAGCTATCGTTTTTTACCCTCAACAAGATTTTTTTCTCCCTCGGAATTTGAAGCTCGTGTCGAAACTCCTCTTTTTTCTTACAAAAATCAAGAGCCTTCCTGTTGGCAACAGGTGTTGCCACTCAGGTTTCAGTTTCTAGGTTGCTCTTGCCAGGAAGGATAGACAAAAGTGCCATAGGTTCAAGTAGAAAGATTGAGTAGAAAAGAAGACAGGAGAGGTGCCAATTAGAAGTCAAAAGAAGAAGAAAGGAACGAGTGCTTACAACAAAAGCCACTTTCTCTGGTGGAGATCTTGACCAGACCATGCTGTCCAGACAGAATCTCATGTAGGCAATAGGAAGATGAGCATGGCAATAGATTCTTCCAATTGGCAGGCATATTGGCCACATTCAATTATGCCTTCCCTCTTTTACCTTCTCTTTTTTTCCACTGTAATATACCTTTCTCAATCACAAGATTCTCCAGAACATCGAAGTCTCTATTTTATATATACAACATTGAAAGCTTTTCCTCTCATGTAGACATGAAAAATCAATTTCAAAATGGTTCTAACCATTCATATATTTTTTAAAGCTATAATTAAAAATATTTTTTAAAATCTATTTTGTTAAACATGAAAAAGTTACCATAATAATAAACATATAATTGTGAATTAAGCACTATATTGTTTCTTAAAAAATCATGAAACACTTGATTGTGGACCTCACATAAATAGATATAAAAATAATAATTCATATTTAAATGAGAAATTTATGATTTTTTTCCTCTAGATGTCCCCTTTTGAATTCAAATTCAAAATATAAAACAACCAAATTTAATTGAAAAATAATGGGGATTTAAAGGAGAAGAATGGTCATAATCATCGAAATTAAATGTAGATTTTAAACATAAATTTTTTATAAAAGTTAATAATAAAATTTATTAAGCAAACTAAATAGAATAAAACAATTAGTTAAAATAATCCTATATTTATAGGGTAAATTTAGAATTCGCTCCCATGCTAAAATAAGAAAATAAATTACTAGTGATTAGCAATATAATAAATCAACCATCCAAAATTAAATGTAGGGTCCACAAAAAAATCTCACTTCGACACTAACGTCGTTAACCCATTAACGCCGCTAACTTCCATCCATATCTAAATTCCCAGCGCACATAGATAGCCCATCCGTCTCTCTTTCCCATTTCTTTCATCCCCCTCTCTGCACAGCTTCTCTGCAGATCCTGCCCTCTCTCATCCTCTGCGTCTCTGTAAGCTTTTCCAACTCTCTCTTATTTTCTGTATGTTTATATTGGTTGTCGATGTTGTTACTGTAGAACTTGAGTAGTCTTAATTTGGTTCTAAAGTTTGTTTTTTTTTTTTTTATAGAAAAAATCTTTTTTGGTTTTGTTTTGAATGGTTCATAGATCTGACCCATGTTAGATTGGATCTGTTTTAGGGGTGTTTGTTGAATTCTTTTATGACCCTTTTGCATGTTTTGTTTGTTGGAATGGATAAAAGAGAGATCATGAAGTTTGGTGTGAAATAATGAAAGGAAAATGATGGAATTGAAAGGGACGGGCATTGTAATGTGTAAATTTTTTGATGTTTTTTTGTTTATGATTTGTTTGTTAATGGATTGGATTTGGTGTGATTTGTGAAATGGTATAAAAAAGGGAAGACTTTGCTTGTATTTGTGAGAGAATGTGTGTGGAGATCTTGCTTGCACATCTATCTATTTTTATTTTGATTGATTTGTGTGAATGATAGAATGTTAAGGATGATGTAATAGTGATCTATTTCTGTAAGTTTGATTGTTGTTTTTTTTTATTTGCTGATTTGTTTTTGATGCAGCTAAGAACTTGGAAAGATGGGGCTCTCATTCACCAAGCTTTTTAGCCGTCTGTTTGCCAAGAAAGAAATGAGAATTCTCATGGTGGGTCTTGATGCTGCTGGTAAGACCACCATCTTGTACAAGCTCAAGCTCGGAGAGATTGTCACCACTATTCCAACAATTGGTATGTTATCAAAATATTATTGGTACTATAGAGCTGTTTAGTACTGAATTTATTGTGTTTTCTTGTAAAGGATGCTTATATGTAGCCTCCTTTCAGGGTTTAATGTGGAGACCGTGGAATACAAGAACATAAGCTTCACTGTCTGGGATGTTGGTGGCCAGGACAAGGTATGAAAAAATATGTTATCTTGTGATGTCAGCTCTGAGTATAATGGTGACATTAGGGAAATGAGTTAAATTTTTATCCTTTCGAGTTGCTGCTTCATAAGTTTTTCAGCTCTATCATTGACTAAACCTGATATGATGTGCATTTATGCTTGTACTTGCTTGTCTTTTGATGTAAATGTGCTCATGAATGGTCTTTTACAGATTAGATATCTCTCCATCATATCAAAACAAAAAACATAAACTATGTGGATCTAGCCACTTTAGTGTACAACCTTACCTTTTTCCTACAAGGAGAACTATCCATTGCATGGCTGAAATTCTAGGAGTATAGACTTTCTGTCTTCTTAATTTTACACATTTACATACCTTTGTTGTCTAAGTTTCTATTCTTTGGTTATGCATATGTTCTCATGGCAGTCTTGTGCTGATTAGATGCTTGTCATTAGCAAACAACAAAAACATAAGCTATATTGACCGGAGCAATCTTGTCTTTCATGATTCTGCTCTTTTCGGAGTGAGGAATGTCTATCCATGATATGACAGGCATTTCATTGTATGTGTTTGTGAATGTTCAGTGGTTGAAGTTTTTTTTTTCTGATGCCTGTGATTATGGACCGTCTTGTGCTGGCTATTTGGCCTCTTCCAGCTCATAACATATTCAGAAGCTACATTACTGAAGACACCTTGTGTTTCAGTTTTTTCCTTTGTCTTTGTGAGGTAATGGTATCCAAGCTGGGGTGTAATTACATTTCCGGAATCATAAATGGGATTGCTTACATGTTTTTCTATGCATTTAATGAATTGTCTAAGAAATGAATAGTTGAATTGCCAGTCTCTCTATCAACGTTTCCTTGGCTATTTCCCTGTTCGTTGTCGTATACTCTTATCTCTTATGTTGATCAAATAAGGATGTAATTTTAGCTTTAATTATTGAAATTATGTACTAAAAAATTACTGCTTTTGTACAATCTGTCACTCAAGTCAACACCTTGTGTCTTGCATTCAACGACATCTTGGATCTTATTTTCTTATGTTGATAAAAAGAATTGTTTTTCTAATTTGCACAGATTCGACCTTTGTGGAGACATTATTTCCAAAACACTCAAGGGCTCATCTTTGTGGTTGATAGCAATGATCGTGACCGTGTTGTTGAAGCTAGGGATGAGCTGCACAGGATGTTGAACGAGGTAGCCATAAGCCAGCCTTAGTTCTTAATGTTTTCTCGTGGTTTTGCGCATCTTAATAATGAAATTTTATTCTGAGTAGGATGAATTGAGGGATGCTGTGCTACTTGTTTTTGCAAACAAGCAAGATCTTCCAAATGCTATGAATGCTGCTGAAATCACAGATAAGCTTGGTCTTCATTCTCTTCGTCAACGCCACTGGTAATTGTTAATATCTCCATTGCAAAATTCTGGATAGTTTGCTTCTATTTAATATTCATTGATGTCATCTGATCTTTATGTCTGTTGCAGGTATATCCAGAGCACTTGTGCCACTTCTGGTGAAGGTCTTTACGAAGGACTAGACTGGCTTTCCAACAACATTGCTAGCAAGGTAGGGTCACAGTGTTTTGTAGGAAACAATGGTAAAAATCCGTGTTTTGTTGGTTGTAACCTTGGCTAATGAATTGTGGCAGGCTTAAGAAATGGGTTGATCATGCAACTTTTTGGATCGCACTTACTTTGGGAATCTTGCTAGGTTCGGTGTTTGCACCTACTTTGGGAATCTTGCTAGGTTTGGTGTTTGCGGGTTTCATATCCTGTAATCGGCAAGAGAATGTATCTTTGGTTGTGTAAGATATTATTACTGTAATAGAAATTGACTAATTATCCCTATAGTTTTGAAATAATTCATGATTCACAGCTTTAACATGATGTATCTTGATACAAGTTTATTGCTAGTGGAGCTCTGCGAGATTAATGTTTCTTTCATTGACCGGCCATTGCTTGATGGCAATTTTTTTTGTAGTTAATATATTGCAATGCAGGACATTCGCTATTTTTCTGTGAATGTACGCTATATTTCGGCGAATGTTGTACATTTGATTTCTATTATCAGTTTGCACGAACGATGAACAGTCCTGATCAGACTTTTCTGCAGACATCATAAATTTATAATGCTTTGGTTCTGGTTTTTTCCTTCTAAGCTTGCTAGCATTGTATCCTCCCCTCTTAAGGTATTGATCGGAAATGTAGCTGTGTTTGTTTATAAGTATATTTCAAAAGCGTTTTACTTTAGAAAAACATAATTAATGTTATTTTTAGTTTTTTCAATGTATACAATATAAAAAAATTATTTTGATATATTTTAAAATAAAAAGAATGCATTAAAATATCAAATACATATAATAACAATTTGTATTTCTTATCTTTTCAATTATTCATCAAGAAATAAAAAATATACACTCTTGAAAAAATAATCAACCATTTTTTTTTAGAAATAATCATTCATAATTAATTTCTTAAATAAATAGTATTTTGTTATATGCTCTCTTTTATTTTTTTTCTCTTATTAGTATCACAATAATTTGACAAATCATCTCATAAAATAAAAAAAAACTAGTCCTTCCAGAAGGAAAGTGTTTTCCTTTTCTAATCTCCAAAAAAAAACACTTCTCTCCTCCGATTGCTAGCCTCATCAAAACACCTTCCTTTCTCTCCCTCTCGAATTTTTGTATCTATTTATACTCAATATAAAATCTTCACACTAAAAAAAACCCAAATATCTAACTCTTAACTTACCATTACTATTAATTAATTTTTCCTTTTCAATATGAAAAAAAAATTATTTTAAGGTTTTAAAAATGAAAAAATATCAATAGATTTTACTTTAAAATTATTTAATAAGGTTATATATCTATAATATTATATTTAAAATACTTATATTATTTATATAGTAAAATAATGAAGCTTTATATAAATATATGATATAATAAATTCATTTCCCCCATCATTAACACTTTATTATATCTCTCTCTTTTTTTTTATTGTAAATGATCAAATAATTAAATTTAATGTTTTATATATGTTAGATAAACTTGAAAAAAAAATCAATAATTTTCAAGTTTATTTTTCATGGTATAGCTAGAAACCAGAAAATATTTTTCAATTTATCTTTCATAAAACTGTTAATTATCTATCAAACATCGAAAAATAATTAATTTTTCAAGAATTTACTTTCTATAAAAACCACTTTTTAAAATTAAATTGCTTTCAAGCAAACAAATAAAATCATAGTTTTAATTAAAACCTCGACTGATAGGTCGATCCGGGACCCGACTGATCCTAGGGCTGGAATTGGATTATGTTTAAGAAAAATAAGGGAAGTCAAAAAGCCGGGTGACCAGCGGTAAGATCCGGTCAAAAATCCTGTTGCAACCTATTGATTTTTTTTTTTAACCAAAATGATGCCGTTTTGATTTATAAAAAAAAATTAAATTTAGGGTTGATCCGGGTGACTCGATCAAAATCCGTTGACTCGGGAAAAAACCATGACCAGAAGCTTGGGCCGGGTCGACCACCGAGCCGGATTTAAAAACTTTGGATAAAACTTTAATTAGAGGAGGAAATGGGCCGGCATTGTGAAAGTAGAATTCGTATTATTTAATAATTTAGATTATGGTATCACATTAAAAACATCTTCATCTAAAAATGACAAATTTTTAAAATATAATTTATATTAGTATTTTAATTTTGATTTTTGATATATATATTGTAGCAACTTCACTGCTTAGATGCACATACCAAATCCACTGCATGCTCACCATCGACTCGTTGGCGACGGTGGTGGTCTAGGTAAGAAAAACACGGTGCGTGGAAGCAGTGGACCAACGAATCAACAGCTTGATGACTGCTGGAAGAAACCATCTTAAACCACCAATTAATCTCCATCATTTTCATCAAGAATTATCCATGCAAAACCGCGTTCAGTGACTTCTCTGTGCATGTCATTGATTACAGCCAAATTCCTTACAATATCTGTCCAACTGGCCACAGCTGAAATGCACCTTCCTTCCTTCCAAGGCACATCTCATCCACTGCCACAACTTCTCCTATAAATACCCACCAAATCATGCGCCATCTCCTCACTTCAAAACAACTAATTTTCTTGCAAAAAAACAAAAAAACTCTCTAAATTTCTCTCAATGGCTTCTTTTCTTGCTTCTTCAAGGGTTCCAATGTCGGTGGTATTGGTCTTGTTTACACTTGCTTCTTTGATGGGGTCATCTCTTGGTAACTTCTACCAAGACTTCGATATTATGTGGGGAGATTGGCGTGCTATGATACTCAACGATGGTGAGCTTCTCAATCTCAATCTTGACCAAGCTTCTGGCTCAGGATTCCAATCCAAGAATGAGTATTTGTTCGGAAAGATTGATATGCAACTCAAGCTTGTCCCTGGCAACTCTGCTGGCACTGTAACTGCCTACTACGTAAGTTTTCTTAATATTAATGACTATTTTGAGTACAGAAATTTAACATTTGCTCGTAGTGTTATTAATCTCTGTTGGTTTATTAATTTTCAGTTACAATCAAAAGGGTCGGCCTGGGATGAGATAGACTTTGAGTTCTTGGGGAACTTGAGTGGAGATCCTTACATTCTTCATACTAATGTGTATAGCCAAGGCAAAGGCGACAAGGAGCAACAATTTTATCTCTGGTTTGATCCAACTGCTGATTTCCACACCTATTCCATCCTTTGGAACCCACAAAGAATCATGTAAGCTAACACTTGCTCCCATATCTAAATCCAAGATTATACGTTTTTAGAGGTAGCTTGGAATTGTGTTTCAAGTAACATTTTAAAAAAGTTATATTATTTTATGTAATTTTAAATAAAAAACATTTTAAAAAGCAACCATTATCATATTATACAATATATATTCCTTTTGTTACCTTAAATTTTCTTTGTTTAGCTAACATTTTCCTTGTCATTTGTGTCAGCTTCTTTGTAGATGGCACCCCTATTAGGGAGTTCAAGAACATGGAATCGATTGGTGTTCCATTTCCAAAGTATCAACCAATGAGACTCTACTCTACTTTATGGAATGCAGATAACTGGGCTACAAGAGGTGGTCTCGTCAAGACTGATTGGTCACAAGCTCCTTTCACTGCCTCCTACACGCACTTCAATGCTAATAATGCTTGTGTTTGGTTCAACGGTGCATCTTCTTGTGATTCAAATAATTTCTCCCCTCCTTCTTGGCTTTCAGAGGATCTTGATTCAGCAAATCTTGATAAGCTTCAATGGGTCCAAACGAACAACATGATATATAATTATTGCGCAGATGCCAAGAGGTTTCCCCAGGGATTTCCTCCAGAATGCAACATGTCTTAGAGGGAGAAGTAGACACAGTCACCCAGCAATGCATGGTTTATATTAATTATTAATTTCTTTCATTGTTTTTGGTTTCCCCAGGGATTTCCTCCAGAATGCAACATGTCTTAGAGGGAGAAGTAGACACAGTCACCCAGCAATGCATGGTTTATATTAATAATTAATTTCTTTCATTGTTTTTACTCATGCAAATTACAGATTAATTAATAAATGTATGTATGATTTTTTTTTTGTTTGTTTCAATGTTTTCCAATAATATATATATACGTGTTCGATTTAAGAACTAATATTACAGAATCCTTAACTTTGTAATTAAATTTTTTTTCTTCATCAAAACATCTAGCAATCAAGGATTGGATCCCACATAAATGAAACAGTCCTTGTATTCCCATGAATCTACACCAAACAGTTTAAATTTTAGACCCGAAACCTTCTAAATTGAAGTATCAAATTTTATTGCTAAACTGTAAATCTTGAAAAGCTGTCATTGTGCTAAAGCAATGACTTCAAAGTTTGATGTATTTGACAAGAGAGAGGTTATGAGCGTGTTTGGAAGTGTGGTTGCTCTTGGTTTTCAAAGTGTTTTTCACTTAGAAAAGCATGCCAATAATGTTTTTTTATTTTTTAAAAATTATTTTTGAGATCAGCACATCAAAATGATTTGAAAACGTCAAAAACATATTAATTCAAAACAAAAAATAAAAGAGAAAAATTTTCAAATTTTTCCGGAAGCGCTTTTGAAAAGCATTCCCAAACACCCTCATAGTCAACGTCAATTACTGTGTGTTTTGTAATGAAATTAAATAGTGATTTTTAAAAGTGTTTTTTAATTGAAAATATATTTTAATTATAATTGTTTTTATATATTTTTTAAAATTTTTAACATAGCAGAATAAAAAAAATACATGTAAAAAATATTAATTTAATATTTTTTAATTTGAAAAATTAATTGAAACACGTTATTATTAAACACACATTTAATAGGCTTGGACCAGTAATAAAGTTAGCATCAAAGCTTGTATTGTAATTATGTTGGTTAATGGGTCGGTACATGCAAAGCTGGTCTTGCCAAACCTGGGACATGTTGAGAGAGATGAAAACCTTAAATGGTGAATAGAGGCTAGATTGAATTACTCATAGCAAAGAGAAACTCCTGTACCTTTTTCTTTCTTTTTCATGTGTTTTTGGTACACCCACTATCCTTTTGTGTTTGTTTAGGTCAATTAAAAATTGGTTTACAATTAACTAAACTTATTTGACGCGTGAGCTTTTTTAAAAAAAATATATTTTTCTTAGTTTATTTGTTTTATTCAATATTATTAGGGTTTTGTAGTTTTTTCTATGTAATGAATTAATAGCCATTTGACAAGTGAAAATATAGAGGAATAAAATTAAGTATTTTGACTCTTTTTATATTTATGGTGTTTTTAGTTTTAAAAGTTTTTGACTTATAATAAATCTTTTATTTTTCGCTATTGCCTGCGTTAATTGATATTAAAATCCAATAATCCTTAACGATTATTTTGCTTTGCTATGTGTTGTAAAATAATCATAGTTGCAAGAGATTGTATAATAGAACATGATTATATATATAAGAGGGGATGAAAAAGTTCTTCCTCGAGAAAAAGATGTTTAGGACCTAACTATAATGTTTTTTTCTACATCAATTGTTTTCATTCGAAATCCTAATGGTGAGACCCGTGATAAGACAATCTACACAAATGTATTATGTTAGGAATTTATAATGAGATGATCCGCACAAAAAAGTTAGGAATTCATGATAGGGTGACTCACGCACAAAAAATATTCTTAATGGAAAACATTTTTTAACTGAAGACTGAACTCAATTACGAGTTCTTTTCAATCAAGAAAAACTAATGTAAATTTTTTTTAGAAAAATAAATATTTTTCATAGTTAACTTTATTTATTTGTTATTTTTATACTCAGTATTATTAATGTTTTTTTTTCTATATAAATAGTTATAATAGCTTTTTGACAAGTGAGAATATAATTGAATAAAATTAAATATTTTTAAATTAATTCTAATATTTATAGTATTTTTAATCTTTAAATTTTTTTTTTACTTGTAATAAACTATTTATCCTTCACTTTTATGTCATTATTGTTATTTAATTATGGATTTTGGATTTAACTTAGAATCCCTTAATTTATAAAAGTTACATGACACGGATTTATATAGTATTTGGCACTTATTTTCAAGTTCGAAATATATATATATATAAAAAGAAAAAAGTTGGGAAGAGAAAGAATAAAAATAAACGAACGGTTCAAATTTTATTCCTTGGAGGATAAATCCACCGATATAAATGAACGAATACGCTTTAAAACTAGAGAAGGGTTGCTTGCAGATTAACAAGCCTAACAAAAAACATCAACGCTTTAGTATTTCCTTTCCAGAGGCAATAGCCATGGTAATCAGAATCCTCATCTCCCTATTCCTTTCAGCCAAAGGATTTGGAGGACTTGGTGGTGCAGTGAAACTCGTTTCACAGCTGGCTTGTGCTCTCGGTGCAACCCGTTCAAGCTTGAACATATCATCATAATCTTTCCTGTTAAAAGATTGCAAGGCAGCCCCGAAAGACGACTTCACTATACCAAAAGCATTCTCACATGCAACAAGAACATTCCTCAATGATTGGTCAGTCGTGTTCTTTAGAAGACCCAAAATATACTCGTAAGTGTTGGTTGCGTTTGTTATTGTCTGGTCCATTGCTATTGCTGTGAGACCAACATAGTCTATTGACGGGCTTTTCATGTTCTCATGAAAAACCCTGTTGCAGAAACCATAGTCTTCCATTTGTCGACATACTTCGTCGATTAAAACTTGGGAATCTTGGGCTTCACTTAAGGTA
The DNA here is from genome assembly GCF_000002775.5 of Populus trichocarpa. Classification (NCBI taxonomy): domain Eukaryota; kingdom Viridiplantae; phylum Streptophyta; class Magnoliopsida; order Malpighiales; family Salicaceae; genus Populus; species Populus trichocarpa. Next base: position 518,318 of record NC_037289.2, on the reverse strand, counting down.
GGGTTGGTCAAGAGAATGATGACTAGAAGTGGAAAAAATAGGGAGAAACAGTGAGAAAAGGCCATATGTTTCTGCTGCTAGAATTAGAATATAGTGATGTGATATGTGCAACAGAGGAGAGTACTGTGGCGAATGCCTTTGCCTGTGTATATATATATGTGTGAAAGTCTATTGAGGAAAATACAAGTTTCAGAAGATGTTGCGAGTAAAGCAAAGGGTTGAAAAGAAGGAAAGAGTTGAAAGCATGATCAAGCCCCATATGCTAAAGAAATTATACGGTAAATTAACCTGCCACTTTGAGATTATGGTTCAAGGAATTATGGAAGGAGAAATCATCCTATATTTAGTCATTAATTAGTTTTAAAACGCTAAAAATAATTATATTTGTAAAAGATGAAAGATTTTTGTATGAAAAGGAGAGAAGTTGATTTATTTCCTAGCTAATATATGGTCATGGAGATACTGTAGGCAACGTGTTATTTCTTTTATTTTTATTGTAATTACTAATGTAATGTTTAATTTGATGTAGTAAATAATTTTTTTTTATTCGGGAAATTATATTAACAGAAAAAAAAACTAGTGATGGATAATTGATGGAAGAGAAAGAAGTGAGTGAAGTTAAAATTTAATTCCTCACAATAAGTAAAGGAAATAAAATTTATTTTAGATTACTACTAATTACTCAAGAGTAAACGAGGAGAAAATTTAGAGATTGCTATATTGCTTTCCTAATTCAAATGAATCCGAAAATGGATTTCCATATTTGATTTTTTTTTTCTAAAATATAATGAACCTATACTGGAAATCAGTCCCTCATCTTAATTCCATATCACATAGAGTCAAATCTAACTGATTTCAATAATATTTTTTTTTAATTCAAAATAAATCAGAATTAGTTGGATTTCAATAATCTAACTAATTTCCAATGATATAATACTCTATCATCAGTTTCCAATTAGTATGTCTCAAAAACTCGGGCATTAAATCAGAATTTAATCTTCAAATAATTAGAAATCAATCGGCATATATATACTTTAAAAATACTAGTCGATTAATCAGTACACGTAAAATTGGAAAATAATCTGCTCTTGATTTTTACTAGGCAGTGTTTGTTTTGCAGTGATACCGTGATTTTAAAAATACTTGAATTATTTTTGTTTTGAATTAATTATTTTAATATTTTTAAATTGTTTTAATATATTAATATTAAAAATAAATTTTAAATGATTGTTATTTTTCTTCTCTCTCTTCTTCAAAACCACAAACAAGATCAATTCCTCTACCTCCATTACCATTCACAACACTCGAGCCCCTCTTTAACTCGCTAGCTCCATCATAACGTTCAATAATCTTGAAAGAAAAAATTAAGCAACAATATTAAAGAAGAGAAAAGAGATTTTATCCCCTATTCATCAGCCCTGATACATCAAATTCCACGTGCACGATAGTTTTTTTCACCAAATATTTGATATCGTAGAAACTAGTCTAGAAAAGCCTCAAGCTAGTCTATGCAGTAGCCAACAATGTCTCAATTGACCCTTTCAAGAACATATTCGTTGACACTCAGAGTAGTTCCACAGGTTAACACCATTCCTTTGTTAATACCATTAAAAGCTGCAGAGTTTATTGGGATCTGACTCGCACAAGCTCTAAGAAAAGATTTACGTTGTGACAGGTATGGAGAGATTTGCTCATACTGTGTTTGCTGAGAGAGTCGATGGAGCTTTTCAAGCATGGCTTGCAGGTCTTGGTAACAAGGAAGGAAACTTACCTTTCACTTCAATAGCCAGCATGAACCTTCTCTAACGTATTAACAGAATCATTGACATCTAACTGACCTGACAAAGATTAGTACAGAACAAAATGACTTCATCAGCTCTAACCCTCTTTTCTGCTATTCTGGTGGTAGCTTCTTTAAGCATTCGTTTGTCTTGAGGAGTCTCCGACGAAGTCTTGGCAAACATATGCTCCCAAACTGATAACCAGACAAGCTGTGAGTATTTTAACTAGTGATAAACGTACTAGCACAGCTTTTTAGCTGTCAATAATCTCAATAGAGCTCACTTAGCGATGATAAAAACAATAAGCACAAACAATACAAAATTTTGCCAAAAATGATCACCACACAAGAACCCTAAATCATAAAGTTTTAATGGTCATTAATCTTTGCCATTATCCCACTATCAGAACTGGATTATCTAACTTGTAATTATTCAATAACTACATTGTGAAATTCATTTTACATATTTGCATTGCTCTAGCGAGAGAAAAAAGAAGGCATTAATGTTAAAGCTGAGAGATTTTCATTACTCCTTTTGTTCTGCCGCTGCCTCGACAGCCTCCGAGAAACTTTGAGCTTGCCCTGCATATCCTTATGAAGTATGAAGCTGTCAGAACACTTCTTCCTTGTAAAGTTGGATGTGTAGGATTGCTACGAAAATGTAGAATCATTGTGATTTTCTTAATTTCTTTCCTTCCCATTTTTACATGATATGATATGTCGAGGCAAATTGCGAAACTCAAATAAGCCAGAAAGATAGGGATATGATTAAAAAAAATATAACAGCTTAAGGTTATATAATTAGAAAGAAGAAAAACGGAGAGTAATCTCATTTGAAAAGGGAGATTCAGCGCATAAAAAAAGGTAAACTTCGTTTTAATCCATATAGATTTATCCGTATTTCACTTTAGCCTCTGCAGCTTAAATGTTCCCAATGTTACCCTTCTACTTCTCATAAAGTTACAACATTACCCTCATCCATTCACCCAAAACTCGCCGGTTAATTAAAATATATTAATTGACTAAATAGACCAGTTTTTTTTTGAATTTTTATATTAATTTTCTGAGTGATTTTCTGATATTATAATATATATTTACACATACATATACACGCGGCGCGCTATATATATAAGTATTTTAGAGGAAAAAAATGATTTTTTTTTATAAAGATATGAAAAAAATTCAATAGTTAGACGTTTTTTATAAAATGCCAAGGATAAGGATATAAATAGTAAATCCTATGCTTATTAAACTATTTATGGATTATTAACTACCAATGTTTATTTTATAAACTCATAAGAAGAGATAGATATAAAAATAAAAGAGAAAAGAATTAATAAAAATGATAAGAATATTTTTGTTTAGACTGAATGATATTTTTCTTGATTCTCAATCTCTCATATTTTCTTAAGTCTTTATCTTTCTAATTTAATATATATTATTTATTATTCTTTAAAATTTCTTGAAACTGTTTAAAAATTATAAGGGTCACATTGGAAAGGTTTGAACTATGAGTGTAGTAGTAAGACATTGATAAATTTATATGGGCATAAATGTAGTCTTCTCCTAAAAACAGTAAGAAGAGAAGAGAGAGAATGAAAAGAACAAAAAGAGAGGGAGGGAGAGAGCTGGCTGAACCTGTTGTATTAAACTCAATCCATCTAGAAGGTCAAGGAAGGCAGCCACCAGCTGTCACCGCCCAGCCACCAACCGCCCAGTCGCTAGCCGCCAGACACCAGCTGTTTGCCGCCACAGCCGCCAGCTGCCTTCACACTTGAAGGTTGAATTTTCTTGTTTTGAATTTGTGTATAAATAGCAAGCTGAGCTTATGCTATTATGTGTGGAGAGAATAGAGAGAAACACTAGAGAGAAAGAGAGGGTGTGTATTGTTAAGCTTTTGTGTTAATTAATTGTAAGCTTGTGTTCTTGTAATAAAACAGTGTGTTTTATCCCCTCCGAGTGTTTCAAAGCCACCACCAGTGGTTTCTCCCACCAACAATTGGTATCAGAGCCCCGTTCGTCAGAAAACAGAAGTGTTTTGGGAGATATCCGAATTTTCAAAGTTGTCAAAAACAAGTTTTGATCATTCCATCGTGTAGAGCTCATCCATACAAACTCACTGGCGCAACAATCAACTTGATCGGAGACGGAGGTAGCCCACACGCTCCACCTGAAGATTCTGCACTGTTTGCCCAGTCGCAGCCACGCGCTCCAGAGGTTGAAGACGAGTGTCGTCCACGCGCGCCATATATTGAGTCGTTTAAGCCGCGCCGAGCCGAGCCTCAAGCTAAGCCTCCAGCCGCGCCGAAGAATATTCCCAAGAATATTCCCTTTTCAAGCCGAGCCGCTCGTTAGCCGCAGCCGAGCCGATAGAATATTCCACAGAATATTCCCGGTTCAACCCAGCGAACCGCCCGACGCCCAGAATTTGTTGTTTGACCGGTTCACCCATTTTCTGACTTGATTTCTACAAAGTCAGACCGGTTCCCGACTATTTCGACCATTCCGGATCGATCTACAGTGTCCGTTTGGCCAAATTCGACTCCCAGAAGGAGATATAGTCATTAAAAGAGCAAAATGACTACAGAAAGTACACAAACACTCATCCCGAAGCTGACCAAAGACAACTATGATAGTTGGTGCATCAGATTAAAGGCATTCCTCGGTTCACAAGAGTGTTTGAAGATTGTACACTATGGTTATGATGAACCAGAGTCCAAAGAAGAAGAAGATGCTTTACAAGAGGCACAGAAGCAAGCCTTGAAAGTCAACAGAAAGAAGGACAACAAAGCAAAGACCATCATCTACCAAGGTCTTGATGAAGATACATTCGAGATCATAGCTTCCGCTGAAACATCAAAAGACATATGGGAGGCTCTCCAACAAAAATACAAAGGTGCTGACAGAATCAAGAAGATTCGTCTTCAATCTTTGCGAGGTGAATTTGAATTATTGCAGATGAAGTCCTCGGAATCTATTTCTGATTATCACACAAGGATTATGGTGATAGTCAATCAGATGAGGAGAAATGGAGAAGCCATCATAGATTCTCGAATTACTGAGAAAATTTTGAGATCCCTAGATCCAAAATTTGATTTTGTTGTTGTCGCCATTGAAGAGTCCAAGGAAGTGGACAAGTTGACAGTGGATGAACTTATGAGTTCTTTGCAAGCTCATGAGCAGAAGATTGTAAAGCGAAATGGAGATAAGGCCATCGAGCATGCCTTACAAGCAAAGTTGTCGCTCAAAGAGAGATATGAGCAAGGGGAGACTTCAACAAGTGGATATACCACTCAAGCAAGAAGTCAACAATCCAGAGGAGGATTTCAGCAATTCCAAGGAAGAGGATCTTGGAATACAAGCTTTAGAGGAAGAGGTGGTAGAAACACCACCAGAGGAGGTCGAGGACAACAAGCATTCACTCCTAGAGGAAGAGGAGGCGGTTACAATAACCGTGACAAGAGGAATATCCAATGTTATAGTTGCAATCAATTTGGGCACTATAGCACTGAATGCAGAAGGAAAGCTCCGTTGGAGATACGTGAGCAAGCCAACTATGTAGAGAAGGATGACAGAGAAGAAGCTGCATTTCTTGTCCAACAAGAACTTGGCGAGAAACAGGAAAATATATGGTATCTAGATACTGGAGCCAGCAATCACATGTGCGGCTACCGAGAGTTATTTAGTGATCTAGATGAGACCAAGCAAGGTCTAGTTACTTTTGGAGATACCTCAAAGGTTCCGTTCAAAGGTAAAGGAAGCATCCCAATCAAGTTGAAGAACGGCGATTCCAGCTACATCGCCAATGTCTATTATGTCCCAGCCATAAAGCAGAACCTGATCAGCTTAGGTCAACTTTTGGAGAGAGGATATACTTTTTACTCGAAGAATTGTCATCTGACAATTAGAGACAACAATTGGAGATTAATGGCCTATGTGAAAATGTCCAAGAATAGGATGTTTCCTTTGAACATCCAGTATGATGCAGCAAGGTGTTTGAGTGCCATCACCAACAGTGAAGAATGGCTCTGGCACCTGAGGCTTGGACATCTGAATTTCACGAGCTTGAAGATGCTAGCAAGCAAGAAGATGGTCAAAGGTTTGCCTCACATTGATCATCCAGATGAAGTCTGTGAAAGTTGTGTCCTCAGCAAACATCACAGATCCAGTTTTGCCAAAGAAGTCAACTGGAAAGCAAAGAGGCCACTAGAGTTAGTACACACAGATGTGTGTGGCCCAATAACGCCTATGTCGACTGGACAAAATAGGTACTTCCTCACTTTTATTGATGATTTTAGTAGAAAGACGTGGATATACTTTCTGAAGAGGAAGTCAGAAGTATTCAATTGTTTTAAAGATTTTAAAGCAATTGTGGAGAAGCAAAGTGGCTACATGATCAGAACAGTGAGATCTGATCAAGGTGGAGAATATACAGCAAATGACTTTGAAGCCTATTGTACACAACAAGGCATCAGACATCAGACAACACCAGCTTATACACCACAGCTGAATGGTGTAGCTGAAAGGAAGAATCGCACGATTCTTGACATGGCAAGAAGTCTGCTCAAAGCAAAGAAGTTGCCCAAGCAATACTGGGCTGAAGCTGTATCATGTGCAGTGTATCTACTGAATCGCTGCCCAACCAGAAGTTTGCAAGGAGTCATTCCAGAAGAAGCATGGAGTGGTCACAAACCAAGTGTTACTCATCTACGAGTCTTTGGTTGTGTGGCATATGCAAAGATTCCAGATGCAAGAAGGAGAAAGCTCGATGATAAAAGTGAGAAATGCATCTTTGTCGGATATGGTGAAAGAAGGATGGGATACAAGCTGTATAATCCCATCACGAAGAAGGTGATTATGAGTAGAGATGTTATCTTTGAAGAAGATAAATCTTGGGAATGAACTGATGATAAAGAAGCAGTCAAATGGATCAACATTGATTTGATCCTTGAAGGTGAAGAAGTACCAACAGTACTTGTCGAAGAACCGATTGTGCCAGCAGCTGAACCACAAAGTCCAGAACACAGATTCCTTGTATTCAACAGGAGGAACACACTAGGAGCATCATCATCAACACCACCAGCAACAACATCCTCATCGTCAGAAGGACCAAGAAGGATGAGAAATCTTGACGAGTTGTACGATGCCACGCAAGTCATCGAAGATACAACTCTATTTTGTTTCTTTGCAGATAATGACCCACTTAGCTTCAACAAAGCTATCACAGAAGAGAAGATAGAAGCAATGGATGAAGAAATGCATGCCATTGAGAAGAATGATACCTGGAAGCTGACTTATCCACCAGAAAGCAAGAAAGCAATAGGTGTCAAATGGGTCTATAAGACAAAGAAGAATGCAAAAGAAAAAGTGCAAAAATACAAAGCCATTGAAGAGGGAAACATTTATCAAAATGAAGTTCATGCTTGGCATGACATCCCTCGATTGAGTTTAAAGGGGAGATTTGTTGTATTAAACTCAATCCATCTAGAAGGTCAAGGAAGGCAGCCACCAGCTGTCACCGCCCAGCCGCCAGCCGCCAGCCACCAGCTGTTTGCCGCCACAGCCGCCAGCCGCCTTCACACTTGAAGGTTGAATTTTCTTGTTTTGAATTTGTGTATAAATAGCAAGCTGAGCTTATGCTATTATGTGTGGAGAGAATAGAGAGAAACACTAGAGAGAAAAAGAGGGTGTGTATTGTTAAGCTTTTGTGTTAATTAATTGTAAGCTTGTGTTCTTGTAATAAAACAGTGTGTTTTATCCCCTCCGAGTGTTTCAAAGCCACCACCAGTGGTTTCTCCCACCAACAGAACCTTCATCGGTGCTGGCCGGACTTGTACAATGTAGTGTTGTGGTGAAGTAGGTGAGAAACCTTTTCCAGAAGTTGAAGGCCAAGAATATCAGCAAAGCAACTACCTCTACCGTTGCTTTCCTCTTTTGTTTTTGATGCCTGAAAGTAAGTGAGTTTAACTCCAAGCTTCTTCTCTGTTTACCAATTCTATGTCCTATTTCTTTGTGGGCTTCATTTGTTTTTCACTTTGCTTGAAGATCAAAACCTTTTGCTTGTCTAAGATAGTTTTTGTCGAGAAAGAAAGAAAAAGCAAATGAAATGTTTAATGGCTCACTGTTTTGATTGTTCTCTAGCTACGTTTGTTATGTTGTGGTTGGCTGTGACGGATTGTATACTGTTCTCGAATTGCTTTCAGAAAATCTTGAACCAGTATTTCTTCTGGCTCTTGAATTGTTCCTCTTAGTTTCCATTGCTCTATTTTCTTGTGTTTACTATTGACATTGATTTTGTTCCTCTTATTTGTTCTTATTATTGTTCCTACTTGATCTTGATTGAGCTTTGTGGTTAATGTTCAACAAAGGCAGTTCAAGTTCGACTTTGTTCTTGGATTCTCATTTGTATGAGTTACACTTGTTACAGTTGTTAACATCTTCTTCGTAGGTTGTTAATTTTCTGTTTATAACCGAGGTAAAATAATTGCTGTCTGTAATATGTCCCATTTATGGAAATATGGTATGGTTCTATGTTTCTATTTTCCACCTTGTGCCTGGGTTTCGAGGCATTACAGAAACCACCATGAACTTTCTGTAAATTGGTTAGAATTTAACGTTCTCCTCTTTGAATGTTAATGAGGGGAACATTTAAATGTATTTTTGTTCATTCATTTGTGAAAGACTGTAATTTTGACAAAAGAATCCATATCAGAACAGATGTTTGATCTTTCCCGAGATGAGGCTCTTGAAAGTTTCTCATTTTTCTACATCTGCTTTGCCTTGTAGGATCTGTTTTGACGGATTTTTCTCTCTTACTGTTGTTGTTCCAGCAAAAATTTAACTTGCCATCTTCCCTTCTTAGTTCTTTGTGAGAGAAATTAATGTGGATGTTTAAGGTATTAAATTTGATATGTGATATATTGCATCTGTCAATTTTGAATTCTTAAGACTCTCTACAAGCTTAATTTCAGGAAGTGATGTACTTTAAGCTATTAATGGTGTTTGTTTTTGTAGTTGTATTGTGTTTTTAAATTTTTTAAATTTTAAATTTTTTTAATATATTAATATCAAAAATAAAATTTAAAAAAAATATTATTTTAATATATATTTTTTAAAAAATATATTAAAAAACAATTCATACTACAATCTCATACATGTTTTAATACTTATAGTTAGGTGTGCTGCAGCATGATATACTGCTTGTGTACTTCAGTTTTTAATTTCAACAAGTCTGAGATAATCTTGCATTATGCTGCTGGATAATTTTTATTTTTTTAAAAATATTTTTATTTTAAAAAATATTAAATTAATAAGTTTTTTTATGTTTTTTAACATGTTAATGTAAAAAATAAATAAAAACTTTTAAAAAATATTTTAATATATTTTCAATAAAAAAACATTTTTTTTAAAAAAAGACTCCACACTGCAATACCAAACTTACACTCGAATTCATGCTCTTTTCATGATTCATGGTGTTGTATGAGACTCAGGCAAGCTTTTACATGATTCATAATTCACATTTGATAAGGAAACCATTGAAACTTGAGGGTTGTTTTCATTTTTTTGGAGCTGCTATAAGAATTGCATTTGCATTTGCTACATTCAACTTTCAAGTCCCAAATATATATATTTGGATCGCTGAAGTGGCTCAAGGACAAGGGGATGTGAGATCTGTGGTGGGATGAGGCCAGAGCCTTTACTTTTGTCCACTTCTGAGCGCGAAGGTGTCTTTAACATCTGGCCCAGCCTGCAATAATGTTCCAACTTCCAAGTCAAGCTGTCAAGGAAGACCAAATTAAAAATTGGAATGGAAAAAAAAAGGTAAACGAAGCACAACACTGTTCGTCATCTTAACCTTTGCCTGTGGCTATGTTTCCTTTATTTTTTTCTTCACCAGATTTCTCATTTGACCCTTACAAACTAGCCTTTTGCTAACAGTAGAATAACCAAACCATGGCTTCTGCAACTGCATTCGCCATTGGAGGTTCATTTCTGTCAGCCTTCCTTCAGGTTTTGTTCGACAGAATGGCTTCTCGCGAGGTTTTAGGCTTCTTCAGAGAGCGAAAACTCAATGATAGGTTGTTAAAGAAGTTGAAGGTACTTATGATTTCTGTTAACGGGGTACTTGATGATGCGGAGGAGAAGCAAATAGCCAAGCCAGCTGTTGAGATGTGGGTCAACGAGCTCAAAGATGCTGTATATGAAGCTGATGATTTGTTAGATGAGATTGCTTATGAAGCTCTGCGATCGGAGGTGGAAGTTGGCTCTCAATCTAGTGCAGATCAGGTGAGAGGCTTTTTATCTGCTCGTTTTTCATTTCAGAAAGTAAAGGAAGAGATGGAGACAAAGTTAGGAGAGATCGTTGACATGCTTGAGTACTTGGTACAACAAAAGGATGCCCTTGGTCTGAGAGAGGGTACTGTTGAGAAAGCATCATCACAGAGAATACCAACAACTTCTCTTGTGGATGAATCCGGGGTATATGGTAGGGATGGAGATAAGGAAGCCATAATGAAACTGGTACTATCTGCAACTGAAAATGGCAAACGGCTAGATGTGATTCCCATAGTAGGTATGGCTGGGGTTGGTAAGACCACTCTTGCTCAGCTTGTTTACAATGATAGCAGAGTAGGAGAGCAGTTTGATATGAAGGTATGGATCTGTGTTTCGGAAGAATTCGATGTTCTCAAGGTGATCAAAGATATTCTTAAGAAGGCTGGTTCCATGAATTGTGATACAATGACTGGAGATCAACTTCACTGCGAGTTAGAGAAGGAATCAACAGGGAAAAAAATTATGCTTGTTTTAGATGATGTTTGGAGCAATGATTGGGGAAAATGGGATTTTCTGTTGACACCTTTCAAGTCTCTGTTACATGGAAGTAAGATCCTTGTTACAACACGAATTGAAAGCGTAGCATCGGTCAAGGCCACTGTTGCAGCCCATCGCCTACAGGAATTGACTGCGGATGATTGCTGGTTGGTGTTTGCAAAACATGCATTTGATGATGGAAGTTGCAGTGCACGTCCAGACTTGGAAGAAATAGGTAAAGAAGTGGTAAGAAAGTGCAAAGGGTTACCTTTAGCTGCAAAAGCCCTGGGAGGTCTCCTACGCTTTAAAAGAGATGCTAAGGAATGGGAGAAGATCTTGAAGAGCAACATGTGGGATTTGCCGAATGATGGTATTCTTCCTGTTCTCAGATTGAGTTATCACTATCTTCCACCACAGCTGAAGCAATGCTTTGCTTACTGTGCAATATTTCCAGAGAATCATGAATTTAACAAGGATGAATTAATCCGTTTATGGATGTCAGAGGGCTTTCTAGTTCCACCTAAAAGAAATAAGGAGATGGAAGAAGTAGGAAATGAGTTCTTTCATGATCTTGTTTCAAGGTCATTTTTCCAGCAATCTAGTGGAAAATCAAGGTCAGTTTTTCAAGGATCAAGCGGGGATCCATTATTTGTAATGCATGACCTCATAAATGACTTGGCTAGATATGTAGCTAGAGAATTTTGCTTCAGGTTGGAAGGCGAAGATTCAAACAAGATCACAGAAAGGACTCGTCATTTGTCTTATGCAGTAACAAGACACGATTCTTGTAAAAAATTTGAGGGTATTTATGATGCCAAGCTTTTGCGCACTTTCTTACCATTGTCAGAAGCGTGGCTACGCAACCAAATCAATATCTTACCGGTGTCAAGACCACGCAACCAAATCGATAATAAGGTAACACATGATTTATTGCCAAGGCTTACACGCTTACGAGTGCTATCCTTGGTTAACTATTCCAACGTGGTTGAGTTACCTGATCCAATGGGCAAGTTAAAACATTTACGATACCTTAATCTCTCCGCTACATCAATAAAAAGGTTGCCTGAAGTTGTGAGTACTGCATACCATTTGCAGACATTAATCCTGGAAAATTGTAAAGAGCTTGTTGAGCTGCCTGATTCAGTTGGCCGCTTGAAGCATTTGCTATATGCCAGTCTTAAAGGTGCAAAAATCAAAAGGTTACCTGAATCCATGTGTACATTGTATAATCTGCAAACATTAGTCTTGGAAGATTGCAGAAACCTTGTCAGACTGCCTCATTCAATTGGCAATTTGAAGCAATTGCGATATGTGACTCTTAAAGGCACAACGATCAAAATGTTACCAGCATCCATGGGAGGCTTGTGTAATTTGCAGACTTTAATCTTGCGGTCATGCAAAGATCTGATTGAGCTACCAGATGATTTGGGAAGGCTAATCAACTTGAGTCATCTTGATATCGAAGGAACAAAATTGTCGAAGATGCCGCCGCATATGGGTAAACTAACAAAGCTCCAAAACCTAAGTGATTTCTTTCTAGGAAAAGATACTGGTTCTAGCCTTCAAGAGTTGGGGAAGCTTCAACATTTACAGGGAGGACTAAATATTTGGAACCTGCAAAATGTTGGGAGTGCTCCAGATGCTCTACATGACAATGTGAAGGGTATGAAGCATCTCAAGACTTTGAATTTGATGTGGGATGGTGATCCTAATGACTCTGGACATGTAAGGCATGTACTGGACAAATTAGAGCCTGATGTAAATATGGAGTATCTTTATATCTATGGTTTTGGGGGTACAAGGTTTTCAGATTGGGTAGGAGACTCTTCTTTCTCAAGAATAGTATCCATGGAGCTCAGCCGATGTAAATACTGCACGTCCTTACCACCACTTGGGCAGTTAGGGTCTTTGAAAGAACTCCTGGTAAGAGGGTTTGAGGGACTTGCGGTTGTGGGTCGTGAGTTCTACGGAAGTTGCATGTCCGTGAGGAAGCCATTTGGATCCCTTGAAAGTTTAACTCTTTCAATGATGCCTGAATGGCGTGAATGGATTTCAGATCAAGGCATGCAAGCTTTCCCTTGTCTTCAAAAGCTTTGCATAAGCGGCTGCCCCAACCTAAGAAAGGTGCTGTCCAATCACCTCCTTCCATCTTTAACAACACTTGAGATCGAGGGATGCAAGCAGCTTGTAACTTCAATTCCAAGATGTCCAATCATTGATGAATTAAAATTAGATGATGATTCTCGTCATCTGCTGCTAGGCAGATTGCCTTCTGGGATGCACAGCCTGAAAGTTTATCGATTCTATTCCATGGATTCCATACCAAAAGAAATGGAGCAAATTGGTTCCTTTCTCACCACTTTAGAAGAAATTGAAATGGAAAATTGTGATTCACTCAAGTGCTTCCAGCTGGAGCTGTTCCCTAGGTTGAAGACTCTCAGGATCTCTACATGTTCAAATTTGGAATCTCATTGTGAACATGAAGGACCTCTAGAGGATCTCACCTCTCTTCATTCCTTGAAAATATGGGAATGCCCTAAATTAGTATCTTTTCCGAAAGGAGGATTACCTGCCTCATGTTTGACAGAGCTTCAGTTGTTTGATTGCGCAAATTTGAAGTCCATGCCTGAGCATATGAATTCCCTCCTCCCATCCCTTGAAGATTTGAGATTATTCCTCCTTCCAAAACTCGAGTTCTTTCCAGAAGGGGGTCTGCCCTCTAAATTAAAATCACTTTATATTGAAAATTGCAGCAAACTCATTGCAGCCAGAATGCAATGGAGTTTGCAATCGCTCCCTTCTCTTTCAAAATTCACTGTTGGTGTTGACGAAAGTGTGGAATCCTTCCCAGAGGAGATGCTGCTGCCCTCAACTCTTGCCTCTCTTGAAATATTGAGTCTTAAAACTCTGAAATCCCTGAACTGCTCGGGGCTTCAACACCTCACTTCTCTTGGACAATTGACCATTACAGACTGCCCTAATCTACAGTCCATGCCAGGAGAAGGCCTCCCCTCCTCCCTTTCTTCTCTTGAAATCTGGCGGTGTCCTTTGCTGGATCAAAGATGTCAACAGGGAATAGGGGTAGATTGGCTCAAGATTACTCACATCCCCAACGTGCATATTAATGGATACAAGATCCATCAACCTTAGGTATTGCTTATCTGAATTTCAACTCAAAATTTCTCTTTTCTTATCTTTTTTCTTGTTAAGCTTCTTTTTGTGTACTTTTAGATTAATTCTCTGTTATTAATTCTGTCATTTGTGGCAGCATTTCATTTTAATCATGAACGGCCAGTTGGGGAGACAGAGTGTTTTCAGGTTTGTCATGCAGATGTTTTCCTACTGCTGACTTTCATTGCTCACCTCCAATTTTTGCTAATAATGTCTTACGAATTTCTTACAGCATTTATGCCATTGAAACTTATCAGCATAGTCTTATATCCCATATAGCAGGAGAACTGGAATTCTGGGTGCCCCAGGTAAATTCAGTTTTCCCAATTTGCACTTGTATTCTGAACCGCAACAAGTAGATTGAACTTCTGAAGTCTTTCTTTCTGGTTTGATTCATCTGCAGCATTCTCTAGCAAGCCGTTTTGCTCAGCTCTTACGAGAGAAAAGCTTCATGTGTAGACTTACTTCTTGCAGAACGTATTAGAACTAGATGCTTGTCTGAATCTCGTGCTTCAGGCCATTGATGAGAAGATCTTCGGTGTGCGTTCCTTATGTAAGGTTCAAAAAAGTTCTATGTTTACTGAATATACATGTACAAGCAGAACTTGTTTTGGTAATTTTATTCAGCTCAATCTTACACTCCCCCTTCCTACCATAATTCCACATTCTCTCCCATTCAATTATCTGATATAATTTCTCTACCGTTTCTTTTCTGCTCTATTAGGTCCCAGAGGTATTGAAGAGGCCAATGGATTATGTAAATTCAATTTTATTCCGTGTCTCATGATGATGTTCAAGATGGTTCAGGGATCAAGACTGTGGAAGCCATGAGATCAAAATATGGTTTATCTGGAGAAAACTCAAATTGGACAGAAGATTAAGCATTGACCTCTGAAAACAGAAGCTTGCAATATGACTTGTGAGCCTTCATGGTCCCAACGAAGAATCAGCCAGTCCCATAACTGTACACACTCAAATATATATTATATCCAAAATATAAATAAGATATGAATATATAAATTTCTACTCATTGTCATTTATACTTGAACTTCCACTGCCCCTCTCTCAGTTATTAAGTAGGGAAGGGGAAGGATCCACTCAGCCGACCTATTAATTATTGAGAAATTACTTGCTGGATAAAAAAATAATTATATATATATATATATATATATATATATATATATATGTTCATCAAAATTATCAGAATCTTGTTTCGGCACCATTTTCTTTGAATAAGATTTAAACTTAAAATAAGAGGGCAAGAAAAATATTTATTTATATATATAAATGAATAATTTTTGTAGTAAAAAATTGGAATTACCAACTTTCTTTCCAATGCCTTACGCCCTACTTGTGTGAAAGCTAGTTTTAGAAAAGTTTCTGAAAGGTATTTTGTATTTTTCTTTTATTGTTCGTTGAACTAATACATCTTGTCTATTTAAGCATAATATATACTCTTTCTTCCTTTTCGATTGCTGCAAGGATTCTGCCTCCTCTTGCCGACCTACTGCAGCTGAAAGTCCTTTTTTCCCGCAAGGACTTGCTCTGCTGGAACTCCTACTTCCGCTAGGATTTCTGCTTCTGCCGTGCCTTTGCTGCGTGATTCTTCCTCAACATCCTAGCTCTATTGTATGCATTTTTCAGCTTCCTACTTTGGTCCTCATCATTATATATGCAATGACACGCAGAATCCACAAAGTAATATGCTTATATATTCAAATACCCTCCTGTGGTTTCGTTAGCTTGCGCATGCTGAATTGACTTCTTTTTCTTGCTGGTTGTTCCACAAAGGGCAGCATAAAATGACTATGATTTCTAAATTTGAACTTACAAAGTTTAGGATATTCACTGAATTTGTTCTTCCTGATCAGTTTTCACTCAAACAACGAAAGAAAGAGCTTTCTGCTTAAGAACTTAACAAAAGACTGTGGCTTATGTAACAAATAACTCGATCGGTTAAAGTGCACGATGCAATCTAAGGTCACGGGTTTGAGCGATGCATGGGGCACGCATATGGTTTATGTAATTTTCATATTATTTAATTTAAAATTTAATTTAGGTTAGATTTTTTCAAATTCGAATCATTGTATAAAATTTAATGATAATATAAATAAAAATAACAATCTAGATATTATTCTTTTATATTCATTTTTCTAAAACATAAACTACCATTTGTTCGTCGGTTTAAGGAATTATATTACTTTTTTTATTTTATACCATTGTCCTCTTGAATTTATTTTTGTGAAAAGAAATAAAATTATAAGAAATGGAAATATTAAAAGTGTAAATAAATTAAAATAATTATTAGTAGTAGTTAACCAAGTCATTTGAGCCACGAAAGCCCACGCGCGGTTTAAGCCACGAAATCGTGTACCTGGTAATTAAAATGGTCCTCTTGAATTCATAATCAAGTACCATTAACTGCACATGGACCCTCTTAACCCGACACGAAAGCCCACGACACGAACGCCCAGCCACGAAATCATTTTTATACGTGTTGCGAAGCCCGTCGTTCTTTATTAGAGTATACCTTGTAGGAAATATGTTAGACTAGACTGTGTCCGAAGTGAAAAAAATTACTTGGTTATGATTTAATTTTTTGTTTGGGGGGATTTTATGGGATAAATCTGAGTCTGTTAATTTTATTTTAATTGTTTATTTAATCTTGATGTAATTAGATTTGATTAGATTAACTAGATAGTAACTCAATCAATAAAATTACTCAAATTTGATTAAATTAATAAAAATTGAAATCAAACTCTAAGTGATAGATTAGCAACAAAAATATTAATTTTTTTATAATGAAAAAATAGAAACATATAGGTTACTGGAAACTTGGAGAAAACATGTTACACCTGGCACACATCTATTGGGTGGTGATCTCTCCACACAATTTCTTATAAGCTCCACAACAATGCATTTTTGCAAAAACTTTATTTTACCTGTCGGCGTTCTTGCAAAAGCTTTATAGTTTTGTTAGTTGGTCTAGCAGGATGGGACCTAATTAAGGTTGACAATGAAATTTGGATTCAGCCGACATTGAGATTGGATAATATATATATATATATATATATATATATATATATATAGACTTGGTATAAGATAAGTTTTGATCTTGGACCGGTAAAATCGATTACTTAATTAATACTCTTTGTGCTGTGACTTTGACTAGCTTGAATTCTTGGGAAAGTTCCATTATATACTCTTTATTATGTCTCATATTCTACATTTGGAATTCATTCCAACTAATACGGGCATGATGGTAGCTATATAAATTAAGCAACAAAAAAAAAAATCAAATCTGAAGTGGTACGAAACCTTTGGTCGCTCGCCTTGACTGTAGTTTGTAATATTTTGAGAGAATTTACTTAAAATAAAGTAATAAATATTGGAATTTAATTTGATTGAATTTATATATGGTTAATAAAAGCCTTGACGTATCATTTGTTTCAAATTTTAATTGTTGACATTTAGGATAAAAATCCCAAAGATATAGGAGATTAATGGAGAATCTAGATGGTTTAACGTACGGTTATTATGGATCAAGAAATAATTAAGATCCAAGGGCTACGAGAGAATCATGGATTGGACGGTGCAAGATAAGCCATTAAATATTATTTCATTTTTCTTCTTAAACCGAAATATATACCTTTTGATTGTTTCATTTGATTACATTTCATTGCAAAAGATTTGGTTTGCGATTTAACTTGTAATCTTACTTGTAATCTTCCTAGGAAAAGGGATATGTTTGTTTATATATATATATATATATATATATATATATATATATATATATTAAAAGAATATAAAATTACTTTAAAATTATTTTAAAGATATATTTATGTTATGTTTTTGTTTCTGCTTATAAATTAAATATGTTTACATCTCTTTTATTTTAAAAGATTAACTAAACACAATTAAAAAAAATGGATAATTTTAATCTATTGCTTCTTTAGAAATATAAAATAGAAAATTAAAATTATTTCCATCAAAATAACAAAATATCCTTCCATCTTTTTTCGTTACTTTATTTTAAACAATATATTTCATATTATTATTTTATCCTATTCCTTAGGGAACGTAGTAAAAAAAGATTATATTATAAAATTAATAAAATAAAAAAATGAGAGTAAAAGTGTAATTAAGTACCACCGGCCTAGGCCTACCATTAATACCGAAGCCACACCTAAGCAATTTTGTCCTCGTGCCAGACTACAAATGCCACGTGAGCATCCAGTAGGACTTTTTCTTTATATGTCGGCAGTCTTGCAAGCTTTCTAGAATGGTTAGTTGGTCAAATATGTGACCTAAGGTTAATTAAGGTTGATTATGAAATGGATAATATTTATTTAGTAGCAAGATAAAGTTTTGATTTTGGACCAAGAAAATCAATACTCGTTATGGTTGTGAATTTCACAAGATTGACTGTTTAAATTAGTTTGTGTTTCAATTGTGATTAAGTTTGTTTTTTCTAATTATAATTTTAATAATGCATCTTTGTATTTATATGATATTGTATTAAAAAATATTAATAAATGTTATTAAAATGTTGTTATTAATATTTAAATTTTAAAAACTAAGAAATGAAGTATAGTTGTGATTAGTTTGACTTGTATCATGCTCCCATGCTGTGCTGTATTCTTTAATTTGAATTTATTTGTGTTCTAATTGAAATTTTAATGAAGCATCCTTGTATTGATATCACACATTAAAAAATTTAATAAATATTTTAAATATTGATATCGGTATATTTAATTAAATTGACCTTTTGGAATATATCATCATGCTCTCATATTGTGCTGTATTCTATAATATTTGTACTGTCTATAGAATTGCAACACATAAAATTCTGTGGTGAAAACTATATTATTCTCCATGTGATTCAACAATTGATTCATTATTTCATGTGATTCAAAGTAACTATATTTACCCTCTATTTTTTTACCATCCATCGACCCACCCACCCACGCTCCCTCCCGCCCGCGCGCGCATATATATATATATATATATATATATATATAAAAGGTATATATGGTATAGTCTTAGATGTAAATATTGACACTTGATCTGTGGAGATATAGAGATGGATTCTGCTTAGCTAATGAGAGCTATTGCGGAAGATCCATCCATCCAATGTTACAAAGTCTTGAAACTACAAAAAAATGCAGCTCATCATAAAAGATAGAGCGCCTGCATTTACTTGGCTATGTAATTAAGCCTTTGTCCAGGGCTGTTGATGCGCGTCTAGGTGCTATGTAACTCGAGAAATATTATTCTGAGGACTTTTAGAGACCATGCATGCAACACTACTGTGCCATTTTAGCATGCTTTTGGAGTCAGCCGATCGATACTTGATTTGGATACCTAACTTTTTCTGATTTTCCTCCACATTTGTTTTAAGTTGGTTCTAAATTGTACTTGCAAAATCAAAGACTTGATCAACAGTTGCTTAGTAACAAATTTGACTATTAACTCCAATTTTGAAACCTTCCAAGTTCTGATGCGTATCGAGATCAATTTACGCCATTAATTTATGCTTGAGAGGTGAACCCAGCTATAAAGCTCTTCATAGACCATTTTATATAGGCCGTAGCACCATCTCCTAATTAGATGGTTCTCTGTTCGGAACAATAAAAATGAAGATAACATGTATAGAAAAAAGATATATTTTATTATGTTTCTTCGTTTTGAAATAATAAAAATTTATTCTAAAACTATTCCGAAAAGATATTTATTTTATTTCTATTTCCGTCTTTTCATTTATCAATAAAACATATATATATATATATATATATATAAAAAGAAATTGTGTATACACAGAGAATAATAGTTTTATTTACAAAATGAGGGATAAAAGGTCCTCCCAGACTTGGAAGAAAACTCAAAAGAACACTATCGTCCCACTTCATGAATATAGGGGATATTAACAACCAGCAAACTGTCACAAAAAAAAAAAAGAAGCTAAAAAAGACTGTTTTTCCTCTACAGTTTGACTAATTTAGAAGGCTACTAGCTCCACAATCCACCAGCTTTAAGCGGCAGATGGGGCGGTAATGTAGTGAGCAATACCAGCTTCTGATAGCGCCGCCAAGAATGGTTGCACTTCAGCTCCAGCAGCAGCCACCACAGTGTTCTTGTAGTCCAAGGACTCGTCGTGGTAAATGTCCCACCATTTGTTAACCAGCATCTTGATGTCTTCTCTGTCCATGTTATCTTCTTTTCCTGTGTACCTCCATGGCTTGGACCCCTGCAGTAACATGAGAATTAGCATTGCAGTACTTAATGTCCGAAAGGATAATTTTTTGTGTTTTATATGTGCATGGTGAGTACTTACAGCAGCACAATAGTGAACAACTTTGACTTTGTCAAGGTTGATGTTCTCAGGATGGCGCCATAACAAGGCCAACACAAG
The DNA here is from genome assembly GCF_000002775.5 of Populus trichocarpa. Classification (NCBI taxonomy): domain Eukaryota; kingdom Viridiplantae; phylum Streptophyta; class Magnoliopsida; order Malpighiales; family Salicaceae; genus Populus; species Populus trichocarpa. Next base: position 498,144 of record NC_037289.2, on the reverse strand, counting down.
GTTGTAATCTGAAGGAATTGGCTTATAAACATCCCTGAAAAACATGTTCAAGAAATCCTGCCAAGAAAAGGAAATTGAATTTAGAATTGCTGCCTGATCAATTTTTCCTGCCAAGAAGCTCTGACCAAGATAGATAAATATGTACCTGCTCAGCGAAGAGGGTAGGAGTGGTGACTTTGAGGGTCTCTAGGAGGTCATGATATGTCGACAAGTTGGGCTCATAAACAAACATGCCAGCGTTGAAGTAGAGAGGAGGCTTAGGACCCATCTCAGCAGGCCAATGGACCTTATCGGGACACTGTTGGCAGTAACCAATCTTGAACTGGGGGCTATTGCTCCATGTTTTCTCACAGAAGCAGTCCATGGCAGCATGGAAGTAGCCATCAGGCATGTCAAAGAGGTGGTCTATGTTATCAAACACTTGGATGTCACCATCCAAATATATCATCTTGCTATACTCCACAAACTGTAATAAAAGAAAACAATATTTAGGAGTTACATATAACATAATACTAGTTAGTGTTATACGCGCATACATACCTCCCATATACGAAGCTTGGAGTAGTTGATGACATAATAAGCCATAGCAAACTGGGTCTGGTTCTCCGGTGGGTTAACAGGCTCAATCTCCCTCACTATGCAACCTTGAGAGGCAAGTATCTTCCGGTGCTCCTCAGGAACGTCAGGCAAGATAGCTACCACCAAAGGGTAGTTGCTCTTTGCCTTCCTCAATCCCTTGGCTAACCCTACAACACCTTTCCAGTAGTCTCCATCACCAGCCAAAAACGTAACATATGCACAACTTGAAATGCTAGCTTGCTTGACAAGAGAGTTGGTGTTGTTAGCAAGAGTAGCAGTAATATCAGGAGCCATGGTATCGAAGTAGTCAAAAAATGTGATGTGCAAACTTTTTAGCTGTTTTTGGTTAGAGAAATCAAAAGGTTTTGAAACAAGTTGTTTGTTTACTAAGAAAAGAAGAGAGAAATATTTCAGGTTGCACAAACTGTATTGCTTTGATCTTTGAAAGGTTATGGTTGAGTGAAGTTCTTGGGATGAGAGGGGGTGTATATATAGGGATTGGAGGATGCATTAAATTTTAGTTTCTTTAACATAAGTAAAAGATAATTAATTAATTAATTAAATTAATGATATTATAAAATCCAGAAAAGTCCTCATTTGACAAGTCCATTTCTTGTCTTTAAATAGGATAATTATTTTATATATATAAAAAAGTTAATGACTTTATAGTTGTATAAAATGTATCATGATATATAATTTGTTTTTTTAATTATAGGTAAGCACCGACGTTTTAGAATGATTTTGTTTATATTATTAAGCAAATGGGTAATTAAAATAATTATTTTTTTTATTACCTACAATATCCAAACACCACCGACCAGGGCCCACCGCCTACAACAAAAAGTCTAAAACAACGGGGACCCACTAAGATCCCAAAAGGAAATCCCACAATATTTGCCAGGTGGAAACACTGTGGGACACGTGGAGGGAAGAAACACGTCTGTCTTTTTGCTGTAGGGCATTTTAATTGGTCCCACGAAATCTAATGCGTGTCGAGATGCATGGGAGTCATGGTTTCCTTTGATAACAAGTGTCAAGATCTGAGGTAAAGGACAGTGATTTGCCACGTGGCGAAATGGTTTGCCATGAGAGGAACCGACGGTTCAATGAAGCGATGGTGTTTCTTATTTTCAAACTTTCTAGTTTTGTTAGTTGGTGTAATATGGTAGATAAGATCATTAAATTAAAAGAGTATTTATGAATTAGAATATTTATTAATCGAGCTATTATGGAAATTTACTTTCAGCCTGGATACCAATTCAAAGCATTGTAAGACTTTTTATGTCCGGCAAGGAAGAGAGTTTGTCTGAGCTGAAAATAAGAGTATCGTCAGCGTACTGTAAATGGGAAATGCTCGACTGGTTCTCGTCTGCCCAAGAGCAATGCCTTCTATTAATCTCAAATCACAACCAATTTTTAGCATTCTACTGAGGTCCTCAGCAACCATGTTAAAGAGAAAAGGAGATAACGAGTCTCCTTGACGAAGTCCTTTTTCCATGGAGAATTCCTGTATAGGGGAGAGCCATTTACTAGGACAGATACTCTGGCTGTATATATAAATACACTGCTTGATCCATCCTCTCCGCCTTACCCCAAAGCCCGTACATTCCATGACTTCATCAATATATTCCCAAATAACTGAATCAAAGGCTTTGTGGAAGTCGAGTTAATTTGAGAATATAACCCTTTGACTTTGATTTCTTTAGATGACAGATAATTTCAATGGCTATAAGAACACTGTCTAAAATTTGTCTCCCCTTGATAAAAGGATGCTGGACCTCGCCAATAATTTCAGGCATGGCAGCCTTTAACCTATTAGCTTGCAACTTAGAGATGATCTTGTCCAAGCATCCAATCAGGCTAATAGGTTTGAAATCCTTGAGTTTATTAGCACCAACTACTTTTGGGAAGAGAGTAATGAAGGAGCTGTTGATGCCATCAGGTAGGAGACCAGACAAATAAAAGTCGTCAACCAGACCATATATATCATCCCCAATTGTTTCCCATGCTTTCTTTATGAAGAAGAAATTGATCCCATCAGGACCAGGAGCCTTATTGCTGTCACATTCCCAAATGGCTGCTTTTACTTCTTTTGGAGTAAAAGTAGTTTCCAATGTAGAGGAAGACGAAGGCTTAAGTTGCTAGAACATCAGCTTTGCACAGGATGATCTAATCCTTCTATCCAGTGATGAGAGAAGAGGTCTTGTAAAAGAAGTCTTTAATCTTCAAGCCATCTCTTCATCCACTGTGATTTTGCCTGGAATCTATGGATGAAATTCCTTTCTCGGTGGGGTATTAGTGGCTGTTTCTCAAATTCTGTTGATGATATGTGCTACCAATGGTCTTCTATGGTGCAAGGCAGATTCCAGAATCTTTCATGGCAGCTTCTCTTCTCTTGTATTGTGTGGAATCTGTGGCTTCATCGGAATGATGTTATCTACAATGATGCTACTCTAAACTTTCAAAGCTGTTTTTCCCTGATCCTCCGCAAGTTCTCCTTATGGTTGAAGCTTGATAACATATCTTCAGGCTCCACTAGTGTGGATACAGGTATCAGCAATGTTGTCATCTTTTACGGAGAAAACAGAAGCCGACTCCCTTGTTTTTTTTTTTCTTTTGCCTGGTTGTCTTCTCCCCCTGTTTCAATCTCTTCGCCTGTTTGTTTTTCTGCTCCAACTGTTGTCTCCTAGGCTATTCTCTTTTTAGCCATAATCTTAATATATTCTCGACTATTATCTAAAAAAAAAGTGAGAAGAGGTCTTTATAATATCTAACAATTTCCATCTTTACCAAGGATGGCTTGGAGATACTTCTTCCATTAACAGACAATGAGAGAATTGCATTTCTGTTTTTCATTCTAGTAGCAGATAAATGAAAGAATCGAGTGTTCTTGTCTTCCTATTTTACACCATTGGACTCTTGATTTTTGAGGCCTCAAAGAGAATTAGGACCAGATGACAACCCATATAAAAATAGAAAATGCTATAACTAACCAAGGTCATCAAGTCCCTAAAATTATATATAGAAGCTATTGTTTCAGAATTTTTAGCATTTTTGGATTCTTTTCTTTATTTTCTGATTATTTAAGGCTTTCTTTTTCTTTTTTAAATTGGGTCGATTAAGTGCTTATTTTTTAAATAGATTTAAGGAATTTTTTAGAATAATTTTTTTGATAGATTATTAATTGGAATTATTTTTTCTTTATATGAGAAACAACGACATTTAGTATTCCTCAAGGCCCCTTTTGTTTTCTGTCATCTTCCTCATTTTTTCTTTCAATCCTGATTATAACAGACCCATTGTTTCTTAAGACATCTTGTATACTCAAGGGATTGCTTCCAACCATTAGAAGATAATTAGCAATTACCGCTTTCGTTGAACTCTCCATGGAAGTATAATTGCCTAAACAGGAGTCCATATACACAGCTTATTTAGTAAAACATTCAAAATGCTTAAATGCTCTAACAAGTATAACTGAGTAGGAAACTCACGAACAGTCATGTTCAACAGTATCATCATACTGTTACCTTCACACTGTTTGTTTTGAGGCGTTTGAAAGGGAAGGAGAGCGTAGGGCGAGGTACCTCTGGAATTTTGTTTGGAAAAAATATTTTAAGATGAAAGGTGGAGAATGATTGCCTTAATCCTCAATACTGTTACTTTAATGAATTGTTTATGGATGAGATTATTATTTCTAATTCCTTGTCAATAAGGAACACTTCACAGAGGTTCCTGGGCGGCCTTAAAGGCCTTCATAATTAACTTCTTGATAAGAATTTAATTTCCAACATGATGGTCAGTGCAAAAAAATATAGCGAAAACAAAGTAAAACAAGACAAACTTAGGATCCCAAAGATAAATATAGTTACAACACTTGCATATTGAAAAGATCCAAGGTAAGGCTAAGCTATGAGACCAACACACTAAAAAACACCTATAATGGCTGGACAGATACAAGCAAATTGGACAAGTTCGGAGAAAACACATATCTGGACCAAGAATGCAACAAGCAAATAACTGATTCTCCCGCCAACAACCACAACAAATTCAGCAATCCCATGCTAAGACCCTAAGATCTTCTAAAGTTGGAGAACTTACGAAAATTAATCACCAGAAAATAGTAGCAAGTGTCAATGCAATCTTCAATGAAGTGAAACCACCTGCGTCGCCAAAGTGGATTTATGTAAAGAACTGCTGCAATTGTCAACACCCCAATTATGAAACATACCCCAAAGCTCACATGGAAAACATACATGTCTATGAATCCATCATCTTCTCGTTCATCATTAGGCGTTGGCTGTGATGGTGATTCTTCTCCATCGCATTTTTTCTGTAACAGAGGTCCACATAAAAGAGGATTACCTTCATAACTGCTTTCATCAAAGGTCCAAAACTGAGCCTTCATCTCTTGAGTTCTTCCTGACAAGTTATTGTGTGCCACACTGAAAACTGCTAGATTGTTGAGGACAGCAAGTTCTGGAGGGATTCCACCATTCAAGTTGTTGTAAGAAAGATCCAAGCTCTCTATCTGCTTCAAGTTTGAGAATGTTGCAGGGATACATCCAGTGAGATTGTTGTGTGACAAGTTTAATGCATGTAACTCTCTTAAATTTCCCATTTCTAATGGGATTTCGCCTGAGAATCTATTGCTGGAGAGATCAAAACCAGTCATGAAGTTGAGAATATTGCCCTTGTAACCATATGACATTCTTTTAGTTGTAAATTCTATTGCTTCTTCTATATTGACGACTCTAAAACTGTTTTTCAGGTTATCGATCCTCCCTAGTAGTAAACTGGTTTCAGAATACATCTTACTTGTGGACTCCAATTGATAGATTCTTTGATGAACAGCTACCGCTTTCTCTAAATTTTGCTTAAAAAGATAATTTGCTATACAGGAGGGTAGAAGACCGGAGAGTTTATTTTGTGAAACATCCAAGATGCTTAAATGCTCTAACAAGCATAACTGAGTAGGAAACTCACCAGCAAAATGATTAGCTTTCAGAAGAAGAACACTCAAGACCGAAAGATTGCCAAACCAATTTGAAATTGGGCCCATGAAGTTGTTGTAATTGAGATCCAACGTGACCAAGGAAGAGCTGTTATAAAATGCATTTGTTAATGGACCGCTCAATTGATTTTTGGATAGATGGATATGTTTTATTGTTGATGGGCTGAAGCAAGATGGTACAGAACCAAACAAATAGTTCTCAGACATGTCCAAATATTTAAGGTTGCCAAGGTCGCAGAAATCTCTAGGAATTGGACCCTCAAAATGATTTCTAGACAAATCAATTGCTTGGAGATATGAAAAATTGCCCATCCACGTTGGAAGCATGCCTGATAATTGATTGTTACTGATATCCAATGCACTCAAACGTATCCAATTAGGAGGTGGAAAACCTGATATCTGCCCCGTAAAGTTGTTGCCGTCAAGGTATAGATATAGGAAAGCAGATGAGTTGAAGATTGAAGGAGGTAGCTGCTCACCCAAATTGTTGTTTGATAGCTTGACAAACCATGAACTCTTCAACTGCTCTAGTTTTACTCTAGACAACTGATTGTCAGATAAATCCATATATTCTAGAGAGCTCATGTTTCCAAAACAAGAAGGAAGGGAACCTATCAGTCCATTCATATGCATCCTTAATTTTGACACATTTGGAAGAACCAAACACATATTTCTTGGAATTTGACCATGTATGTTGTTGTTTGATATATCTATGACATTCATATAAGGATTTGGCTGGTTCTGCAATATCAAAGGACCAACAAAAGAGTTCTCCCTCAAGTATAGTTGTTCTAACCTCGTGTTGTTCTTAAGTAACCACGATGGGAACATTCCATTGAAATTGTTTTGGGAGAGATCAAGGATTCTCAAGTCATATTGGCTATAGAGAAAGTTGGGAATATCTGCATTGAGTGCTTTAGATGTTCTACTTGACAAGCTGAAAAACATCAGTTGGAACTTCGGAATGAAATTCTGAAAGCCAGCTTTGTCTCCTATTAGTGTGTTGTGGTCACATATGAAGAACTTGAGTTTTGAGTGGTTCATGAAGGAATTAAATGAAAGTGGGACTTCAAAGTGGTTATTTGATAATGAGAGGAATTCAAGGGATTTGAGATTGGTAAGAGGACCGGAGGCAATATTTCCAACAAATCGATTCCCAGAAACATCTAATAGTTGTAGAGATGTCAAGTTTCTAAAACAATCTGGGAGTGAACCCTTTAGATTATTCCAAGAGATATCTAACTGCTCTAGATTCTTCAATTCACACCAATCTGCACAATTTATCTATAATTTGTTAAAACTAGTGATGAAAACTTCATTTAGTTATTGATGTAAACGTGGGCAGGAGTTGTTAATTTACCTTTTGCTGGTAAGGTGCTATTGAGATCACAACCACTAAAAGACAGAATTTTAAGCGCTGAAAATGCTCCAATATTCTGAAGATAGTTTGTGGGGAAAGAACTGCCGTCGAGTATCAACTCTTCAAGGGTGGTTGAATTGAAAAAACTCCCTGTGGAAAAAAAATATATGATGAAAATGGTAGTGATACAGAGCAACCATTCCATTTTACATCAATTTTACTTATACTAGATAGAAGGCCTCAACATATTTCATTAAGACTTTAGGCGAATGAACTATGATTAACCTTGACTTATTGACGTCCCGCTTAAATTAGTTTCCTTAAGAGAAAGGGTCTTTAGGGATGGCAATGCTCCCAATGACTGCAGCAAAGTACTTCCACTAATGGTGAGCTCGTTCAGACTAAGGACCTCCAACTTCCTTAAACCTGTAATATTTCCAATTGAAAGGAGACGACGATCAAATAAGCAGTGAAATTAAGTGTTGTGAAGATGAATTGGACAACATCTTTGTCATGGATTATTAAAGAAAACACCAAATTTGATTACCACAAATAATTCATAAATTATTTTGTAACAAAGACAATATCCTTGTTGACACGCCAAACACCAACCTAGTTTATCCCTTTGAAGAGAACTTACTATATGGATTGTTTTGATATGTGATTTTCAAATTTCACATGTTATAGTCAGGCTTTATCAAGTCGGAGCTTTAATGGCGCTAACTGGCATAAAATTATTAGACAGACTGTATTTTAAAAAAAAAAACCTACAAAATTAAGGGACTATTTTTTTTTATATAAAATATATTTTTTCAAAACTTATATATGTTATTCTAAAAATTTAACTTATGATGCATTCTAAAAGATATTAATAATGAACATTAAAATCCATGGATATTAATAATGTTAGTTGATGGATTTTAATTGATTAAGGTTGTCTGAGCTCAAGATTGTACTTATTACCTAATTATAATACATAAAATTCCACATAATAAAGCAAGTTATTTGAAGTTGATCTACTCATAACTGCTGGTGAATATAATAATATGGGGTCTTATTCCATGTAAATTTTAAAATTTTGGATTGATATGTTATCGAGATATTTAAACATATCAAACGGTATTGTTGAGAAATGAGCTAAATGAAATGAATTTTGGGTAAATAAGCATGTACCATTTAAACAATGAATTTTGGGTGAATTATGCCTAATTAGCTAGAAGAGGCCAAGAAATATTCACAACTTTACCATTGATAGTCGTTGATCCTAAGAACATATTGCCTGATAGATTTAGAGACTTGAGGGATGGAAATTCACACAAATAAGATAAATCGCTGTCGTTGAATCTATTATAGCTTAAGTCAAGGCTCTCTAGTTCCCTCAATTTTGATGGTAGGGCGTCAAAACCTGCAAGAAAGTTGTTGCTATATGTAAGTGGCAATGCCTTAATTATAATATGCAAAATAAAAGGTAAAAATCAGCTGCCTCTTAGTAAATTATCCCCCCTACCATTGATACTTGATCCTCTCAGCATATTATATGATAGATCCAAAGACTTGAGGGATAAAAGCCCACTTAGAATTGATGAGATGTTGCTGTTCAGTTGATTGCGACTCAAGTAAAGGTTCTCTAGTTTCCCCAGCCTCATCGGTTGGAGTTGAAAAGCTACAAGACACATAAAAATGATACATGAATGCATATTTTATTATAAAATAGGCTGTGTACACTTCAAAGATTAAGGAACGAGCCAGGTTGTTTTATGCCTTGAGATAGTGTTTTTGTCAAAAAAAGAAGAAGAAGAGAAATGGAGAAGAACGACTAGAACCCAATGATGGATTGGAAGTATCCATTCCATATACCTGTTCTTCCTCACTTGTGATTTTTAAAGTAAACTAATGGAAAAGATTCAAAGCTAGATAATTAAACGTTACCATTGAAGCCAGCTGATCCTGTCAACTGATTGTATGATAGATCCAAAGACTTGAGAGATGAAAATCCAGTTAGAGTTGAAAAAATGCTATCATTGTATCCATTCATCTTTAGGCGAAGGCTCTCTAGTTTTTTTAACCTTGATGACAAGACTTTGAAACCTGCAAGACGATTCTCATCAAGAGCCTGTTGGAAGGAAATAAACGTATAGAAAAAAGCATACAAAAAGGAGAAAAGGAAAAGCTTCAAAGTTAAATTATAATTAGATTATTACCATAGAAGTCAGCTGATCCTTTCAGCAGATTGCTGGACAGATCCAAAGACCTGAGAGATGAAAGCCCATTGAAACATGATATAAAATTATTACTAAAACGATTACCACTGAGGTCAAGGGCATTCAGTTTCCTTAGCTTAGATGATAGGACTTCGAAGCCTGCAAGAGAAACTCAAAGCAAAGTAATTAACATTAATTAAACACTTGATCGATGTAATTTAATCACACAATAATATAAATTTATTTTGTGATTATAAGAACAGAAAGACTGAACCTTGATTCTCAGAGCAACCAACTAATCTATTTTTGTTCAAATCAAGACTTTGCAGTTCTTTAAAAGGCAGAAACAAAGATGCGTTGAGAACCCAGTCCCCCAAGCGGAAATCCCTTGCACCCGCGAGAGAGAGATGGATCACACGCCTTGTAGTGGAATCACACTCAATCATAGACCAATCACAACAATTAGCAATATCCTCTTTATTGGCTGTCCAGTCGCCCAAATGCCCGAAGATGCTGTTTGGATTGATCAAAGCCTTGATCTCCAAGAGACCAATCCTCTCCTCCTCCAAACACCCATAACAACGACCATAGGTCAATAATGTTAGCAACATCCAAACCCACATTTTTTTCATCATCATCTTTAGATAATTCTATGAACCACTACCTTTGGCTCTCTTCATGCATTTAATTATATTTTATTTGCGGAATTGTCAAAAGAATTGACTTCGGTGCATTATAGATGTGGAATTTTTGGAAAGACTTTGACTCACAGTAACGTACATTAATGGACGAATGGACAAGCAACAGTTACTGATTTTGAATTTTGTATTTTTTGGTACTAAGGAGACATAACACGAAACAGCCATGAATATTGAAGAAATCTTACCAGCATTGGAACGTCGGTGCTCTAGCAAGGACCACACTACGGATATCCATGCATTAAATTTGATAGTGACAGCCCTTGATTTTAACTGCTGAATTGTCAAAGGAAGAGACATCGGTGCGTTATAGAGCTGGAAATGCTGTAGTAGACTTGACTCACAGTCACGTACGTTAATGATCGAATGGACAAGCAACAGTTACTGATTTGATTTTTTTATATATCTTTTTTGTAGTAAAAAGCCCATCACCAAGCCTCATTTGTGTTCTAGATAATAAAAAAATAATTATAAATGGTTTTTACTGATTGATTTCACTCGAAATTTAAAAAATGGTTTTTACCAATTGTTTTTTATAACATTCTTTCAGTTAAACGTAAAGCAATCTAAATAAGGAAAACCAGATAGTAATCTAAATAAATTTCATTCCCTCTAATCCTTACATGAATATTTAGACTAATTAAATAATAATAGATTAAAATCGTTAGTCATGTGACTTAGTTTACTGGAGTAATGATAGAAGACATTAGCAAATCTGTTTTTCTTCACTGTGCTTTGTTAAAGAAATAAATTCGTTTTTCATCTGCCTTCCAGATATTAACAGTGTGGAGTTTTTGCATAGAAGAAATAATTGTATGGTTTTGAATCTGTAAATATGTGGTTTCCGGGTTACCAGTCTTGCTTGTCTTTTGTTTCTGCAGATTATAATTTTACGAGCCACTACTAGAATGGTTCTATTTTTTAGATATAATTTTGATATTGATCATCGTCCATCTGCTAGGTCCAAGGTTAAGAAAAAAGAAGGATAAGATTCTCATTCTTTAGAATTGTGGTAACATTTATAGTTTAAAACATTTCTTGTTCATAAATATATCAAGATTTTTTATTATTATTATTTTAAAATTATTTTTAAAATCAGCATATTAAAATAATTTAAAAATAAAAAAATATAATTTTTAATAAAAAAAATTCAAAATTTTAAAAAATACAATTTACATTGTGTTCCCAAACAAACCCAAATAACATAATTATTTCTTGATCACTATGTTTGAGAGTGTGGTTGCGGTTGCTTTTCAAAATATTTTTTATTTGAAAATGCATTAAAATAATATATTTTTTTATTTTTAAAAAATTATTTTTGATACCAACGCATGAAAATGATCTAAAAATATTAAAAATATATTAATTTAAAAATTAAAATTAAATTAATTTTTTTAAAAACATTTTAAAACTAAAAAACAAACCTTAAATCCAATCACCACCGACCAGGGCCTATCGCCTACTGCTAAAAGTCAAACCACAAGGATCAACGAAAACCAACAAGATTTAGGCCACGCAATCAACTTTACCTACGTGTCACCCCTAGACTCCTGTCATTTGTTTATAGGAAACACCTCATGTTGAATTGAGGAGGTCAAGCAGGACCCCACCCGAAAAAAATTTAATTTGCCACATAAGAACACAGTGGGACACGTGGAAGCTAGAAACACGCCTGGTCTTATTTGTTGTGGGGCATGTATGCGGTCCCACAAAATCTAAGTCGTGTCAAGATGCATGAGAGTCATGGTTTCGTGTGATGGCAAGTGTCATGATCTGATGTAAGGGACGGTGGTTTGCCACGTGGCGAAATAGGATGCCATGAGAGGAACAAGCGGTTCAATGAAGCTATGTGGTTTTCTTAATTTCAAACTTTCTAGTTTTGTTAGTTGGTGTAAAATGGTGCCCAAGACAATTAAATTAAAGAGTATTTATGAATTAGTTTAAGCATAATTAATATTATTTTTAAAAAATATATAAATATCTTTATACATGTTTAATACATTTTAAGAAATTAATTAAATTTCATTGATATTAATTTTAACGTTTGAATTTAAAAAATCAAGGCTTGAAATATATATTTTTTTAATGTTTAAAATAATAAAAATCTATTGAAGTTACTTAAAACTGGTGATGAAATAAGTTTAAGTTTTGGAAAATTTGGATTCAACATCCAATGAGTTTCGATAATATTTTTTGGACTTTATTTGGTATAAGATAAAGTTTTGATTTTGGACCAATAAATTAATGACTTGATTGGTATAGTTTTGAGTGGACTAAACTTTTGGGAATATTCTATTATTATGCTTTTATTGAGAAGATCAAGAGCAAGGCTAATCTATGAGACCGACACACAAAGGAGAACCCAATAAATGGACAGATACAAGCAATTGCTGGACAAGTCCTGAGCGAACATAAATTTGGATCAATAATGCAACAAGCAAACAACTGCTTTCCCCGCCAACTCCCACAACAAATTCAGTAATCCCATGCTAAGATCTCCTGACGTTGGAGAACTTGCGAAAATTCATCACCAGAAAACAGTAGCAAGTGTCAATGCAATCTTCAATGAAGTGAAACCACCCGTGCCGCCAAAGTAGATTTATGTAGAGAACTGCTGCAATTGTCAACACCACAATTATGTAACATACCCCAAAGCTCATATGGAAAACATACATGTTTATGAAACCATCATCTTCTCGTTCATCATTAGGCATTGATTGTGATGGTGATTCTACTTCACTGTATTTTGTCTATAATGGAGGTCCGCATAAAAGAGGATTACCTTCATAACTCCTTTCATCAAAGGTGTCAAACTGAGCCTTCCTCTCTGGAGTTCTTCCTGACAAGTTATTATATGAAACATTGAAAACTTCTAGATTGTTGAGTACAGCAAGTTGGGGAGGGATGCCACCATTCAAGCTGTTGTAAGAAAGATCCAAGCTCTCTATCTGCTTTAAGTTTGAGAATGTTGCAGGGATAGATCCAGTAAGATGGTTGTGTGACAAGTTTAATGAATGTATCTCACTTAAATTTCCCATTTCTAATGGGATTTGCCCTGAGAATCTATTTGTGGAGAGATCAAAACCCGACATTAAGTTGAGAATATCGCCCTTGTAAGTATATGAAATTCTTTTAGTTATAAATTGTATTTCTTCTTTTATTTGTTCTTGTATAGTGATGTCTTCAAAAGGGCTTTCCGCGTCATTGATCTTCCCTTCTAGTAAATCGGTTTCATAAGACTTTTTCCTGAGGAGCTTGAGTGTATAGGTTGTTCGACCAGTAGCTCCCACTTTCTCTAGATTTTCCTTCAAAGAAAAATTTCCCAGACAACGAGGTAGAGGACCAGAGAGCTGATTTCATGAAATATCCAAGATGCGTAAATGTTGTAACAAGCATAACTGAGTAGGAAGCTCACCAATAAAAAGATTAGCTTTCAGAAGAAGAAAACTTAATGTCGAAAGATTGCCAATCCAACTTGAAATTGGGCCCTTCAAGTTGTTGTATGCGATATCCAATGTCACCAAGGAAGAGCTGTTATAAAATGCCTTTGTTAATGGACCGCTCAGTTGATTTTTGGATAGATGGACATGTTTTATTGATCATGGGTTGAAGCAAGATGGTAGAGAACCAGACAAACTGTTCTCAGACATGTCCAAATATTCAAGGTTGTCAAGCTTGCAGAAATCTCTTGGTAGCGGACCATCAAAATTGTTTCTGGACAAATTAATTGCTTTGAGATTTGAGAAATTGCCCTTCCATGTTGGAAGCATGCCTGAAAACTGATTGTTGCTGATATTCAGTGCAGTTAAATATATCTCATTGGTAGGTTGAAAATCTAATACATGCCCCGTAAATTTGTAGCCATCTAGGTAGAGATATCTGAGCAAAGATGAGTTGAAAATTGAAGGAGATATCTGTCCACCCAAATTGTTGTTTGATAGCCCCACATATCATAATCTCTTCAACTGCTCAAGTTTTACTTTAGACAATCGATTGTCAGATAAATCTATAAGTACTAGAGAGCTCAGGTTTCCAAAACAAGAAGGAATGCTACCTGTCAGTCCATTCATAGCCATCCTTAAGATTGACAAATTTGGTAATACCAAACACATATTTCTTGGAACTTGACCATGTATGTTGTTGTTTGATATATCTATGATAATCACATTCGGATTAGGATGGTTTGGCAATTTCAAAGGACCAACAAAGGAGTTCTGCCTAAAATGTAAAGCTTCCAAGCTTGTGTTGTTCTCAAGTAACCATGATGGGAACATTCCACTGAAGTTGTTGTTGGAGAGATCAAGGGTTCTCAAGTCATATTAGTTAAAGAGAAAGTTGGGAACATCTGCATTGAGTGCTTTAGATGTACTATATGACAAGCTGAAAAGCATGAGTTGGAACTTTGGAATGAAATTCCGAAAGCCAGCTTGGTCTTCTACTAGAGTGATGTTGTCACACATGAAGAACTTGAGTTTTGAGTGGTTACTGAAGGACTTGAATGAAAGTGGGACTTCAAAGTGGTTATTTGATAGTGATAAGAACTCAAGGGATATGAGGATGGTATGAGTACTAGAGACAATATTTTTAGTAAAATGATTTTCAGAAACATCAAGTAGTTGTAAGTAGTTGTAGAGATGACAAGTTTCTCAAAACTTCTAGGAATAAACCATCTATATCTATATTATTTTTAGAGAAATTTAACTGCTCCAAATTCTTCAATTCATCTAAACAATCTAGGAGTAAATCCTCTAAATTATTTCCAGAGAGATCTAACTATTTTAGATTCTTCAATTCACACCAACCTGCATAATTTTTCTCAAAATAATTAAAATAATGATGAAAGCATCTTTCATTGATCATATAAATGTCATTATAGACAGATGGAGAGTTATTAATTTACCTTGAGTGCCATGGAGGTCACATCCACTAGCATCTAAGATTTTAAGAACAGGCAACGATATAATATTCTGGAGAAAGTTTATTGGGAGAGCAGTGTGATCTAGATACAATTCTTCAAGGGTGGTCAAATTGAAGAAAGGCACTGTGAAGGAAAAAACAATAAAATATATGATACAAAGCAGCCAATACATGTTACAATATTATGCTTAATAGAAGGTTTCAACATGATTAATTAGGAATTTAGGCAACTAAACTGTGATTAACCTTGACTGATTGATGTCCCGCTTAAATTATTAGCCCTAAGAGAAAGGGTCTTTAGGGATGGCAATGCTCCCAATGACTGCAGCAAAGTACTTCCGATGATGGCGAGCTCGTTCAGACTAAGGGCTTCCAGCTTCCTTAAACCTATGATATGTAGAAGAATTGAAAATAGACAATCAAATAAGTAGTGAAATTAAGTATTGTGAAAATAAATTAGACAACATCTTTGTTTTAGTTTTAGATTATTTAAGAAAACAACAAATTTTGATTACCAAATATAATTTTCATAAATTATTTTGTAACAAAGAAAACTTCATAAAAAAGATGCTTGGCATAATTTCTTAAAATTATAAAAATTTTGAAAAATAGCGGGTGAGATAGGAAAATGTTAATAGATATTATAAAAAAAAACATTGTAAAAGAAAAAACAGTAATTTTTTTTTAAAAAAAAACATTATTTGTCCAAGAATTATCTTGACTCAACAGTTTAATCTGTTAAGTGATACCCTAAGATATGATTTATATTACTCTCTAACACTACAAAATTGAGGTACCATTTGTTATAAAAAAATTTATTTCAAAACTTATATTTGTTATTCTAAAAAATTAATTCAACTTATGATGTATTCTAAAAAAATATTAATAATGTCCAATTAAAATTAATAGATATTAATATGGTCAGTTTGATGGTTTTAATTGATTAAGGCTGTCTGAGCTCAAAATTGTACTTATTACATAATTCTAATACACAAAATCCCACGTGATATTAACATTGTCCCAAAATCCCACGTAATAGTATAGATCTTAAGCTTCTGTGTTCAAATGTGCTTGAAATATTTAGAGATATCAAAATGTATTGTTGAGAAATGAGCTAAATAAGTTGGCATGGACCATAAAAAAATGAATTTTGGGTAAATCATGCCTTATTAGTTAGAAGTTGCCAAGAAATATTCATAACTTTACCATTGAGAGTAGTTGATCCTGACAGCATGTTGCCTGACAGATTTAAAGATTTAAGAGAAGATAATCCTCGCAGATGTGGTACAATGCTGTCGCTGAATAAATTATAGCTTAGGTCAAGCCTCTCTAATTTCCTCAACTGTGATGATAGGACCTCAAGACCTGCAAGAGAGTTGGTGCTACATGTAAGTCTTATTATTATTATTATTATTATTATTATTATTATTATTATTATTATTTAATTTAACGTGAGTGTCCGGGCCAATTTGCGCGCACCTCGACTAATCTCATGGGCCCTGAAGTTAACGACCATGTAAGCCTCCAGTGGTCATCATATGAGCAACCACAGGGTTTGAACCTGAGACCACAGAGGGAGCAAACTTCTTGGTCCCAAGCTCTTACCACTAGGCCACCACCTAGATGATTAACAACTACTAGAAAATGCAGTCGGCATATTCGCTAATAGATCTCAAGATTTAAGAGATCAAAATCCATTAAGAAATGAAACAAATGCTATCATTGCACTGATGAAAAAAATTAAAATCTAGATAATTTAGCTGTTACCATAAATGCCAGCTGATCCTGTCAACCAATTGTATGATAGATCCAAAGACTTGAGAGATGAAAGCCCAGATAAAGATGAAAAGATGCTATCATTGTAAAATTAAAACTTAGGTCAAGGTTCTCCAATTTCTTCAATCTTGATGACAAGACTTCAAAACCTGCAAGATGATTCTCAAAAGTAGATTGAAAACAAATAAACACATTAAAAAAATTATACACAAAGAACAAAAGAAAAGGGTTCAAAACTAGATAATTTAAATGTTACCTGATCCTGTCCACATATAATTACCAGATAGATCCAAAGAGTTGAGAGATGAAAGCCTCAAACATGATAAAATGTTGTCATCATTAAATTCATTATAACGTAGTTGAAGGACATTCAGCTTCCTCAGTTTTGATGATCGTAAAATCACAAACTCAGATCGTAAAAACGGATCGTAAAATCGTAAGGAATTTTAAAATACATTAAAAAAAAATTCATGCTTTAAATAAAAATTCATACATAACAATTTGTCCAATTAATTCAGTCCTATAATACTGAAATGACATTAAATTCAGTCAAATTTAATAATTTTCAGTCCAATTTTCACCCCATTAATATTCAATATTTTTTCAGTCCAATTTTCACCGAGTAATATTTTGCACAATTCAGTCATATATAGTATATACTGTGGCATTCAATTCAACAATTTTCACACCCGATCAATTCCATTCAATTCAACATTATACATATACAATTTACAGGATCGGGCAAAATGAATTACAGGACTAACTAACAATTAACACTTAACAGGAAAACATACAAATATATTACAGGGGCAAAAATAAAGAAACCTTGACTCCGGTGATGATGATGAAGGCAAAATTAACTTACGATGTCGCCGACTGCTGTTGAAGATGATGATGGTAAAAGAGGCAGAAAGCTGAAACCAGAAAGGAGAGTAAAAAGGCCCTCTATTGTCTATGCAAACAACTTTTAGAACAAGGATCAGTGTCATCCTAACCATTTGATTATTTCACCTCACATTGTCTCCTCACTGTCTGATCATCTTGGAGTTTTTTGTTTTTACTCTAATCAATGGGAGCCCGCTGCTCCAAATTCTCTCTCTGCTGGTTCCACTCTCATCTTAAACCTTCAGTCCTCGAATCCTCCGATCTCGGTAAATTCATCAAGCCCCTCTCTTTCTGCCAGTCTCTCTCTGTCTTTTTCTTTCTTTCTTTTTTGGGTGTAAAATGAGGGGTAATAGTTTGCGTAATGACCGCTTTTGTGAAGGATGGAGAATAGATCGTTGTCCCCGCCCGATTAGGGATTTGTTCTGTTGGAATTGGAAAGAGTATTTGTGAATTGTGATTTGTGAAAGAGTTTTTCGCCTCAATTGGAAAGAGCAGAGTGAAGACAGTCACGTGAGTCCGTGACTGTGCAAGAATAATCCAATAGGCATCTGACAGCTGTCCAGGAGGGGGGGATTTTGTTTCAGGGCCTCATTTTGTCAAAATCGCAAAATTGGTCCTGAAATCGCGATTTTGCGCGATTTCATCCGATTTTTGCGATTTCACTCGATTTCAACCCGATTTTACCTATTTTTTATTTTTTCAAGCGATTCAACCCGTAATGCATGTTTTGACTCGTAAAATCGTACGATTTTACGAGTCAAAACGCGATTTTAACAACCTTGATTATGTGCATTTGGGTAACAAAAGAGGTCCTATTTATACTACTCTTTAGCTCTCTTCATGCATCGATAAATTAATTTTAAAAAAAAAATCATTTTATTTTAGAGTTGTATGATAACACAAGTTATGTACAATTTTCACTAAAAAAAACAAGGCTTTAAGGTATGTTATTTTATTTTATTTTTTGCATCAATTGAATTGATTTGATTTGTGGAAGATAAGAAAGTGCGCTGCTTTTGTATAATTTAATACTTCACTGAACAATTTGAATAAAATTTATTACTATGTTTGTTGGCTAGAAAATAAAATTTATATAAAAAAAATAAGTGGTTTTCATTGAAAATAAATTCCTGAAAAGTAAATTATATTTTTATATTTGGTAGTGTCATAAAAAATTAATTGAAAAATACTTTTTTTTTTATTTTAACTATGTCATAAAAAATAAATTCAAAAATAATTTATTAATATTTTAAAAAAAATTCAAGTTTTTTTTTCAAGGTGATGTTAACCTTATTACTGACACCATGCTAAGGAACAACTTCAGTAACAAGGATGAGCACCTAGTCCTCCAAGACACTGATCGATTAATCAAATCTCAGAGCTGCTGGTGTTTTGTTTTTGTTAAACAAGCATGTAATTGGGTAGCTCATTTGTACAGCTCAAAAGGCCCTTGGTGATAGTTGTTAATGTGACAATGATAGAGAATCTACAGTTTTCTGTTAACTAATATTTTGAAGAGGGACCAATCGAGGAACAAACGATCCATTAATCAAGTCAGTTTAGGCCTCTTCATACACAGGAGAAACATGGGAGTTGATAGCTCATCCAATACATAAAACCGAACAGATTGTTTACCCTTATGTTCCCATGAATCCCATCCTTCAACTTGCAGCATTAATTTCTATTGCCATTTGAAATTGCATGTAATTGTAATTCAAGGTCATGGTTATTCCACTCTTTATTGCCTATCTTCATCACCTTCGTCTCTTCGATCTCCTCCTTCAATTCCTTATCCTTCCCCCAGAGAACCGCGTAGAGCCCAGCGACGATCAAGATCGACCCTACAGCACTAAAAATCAATCACATATCAATTAGTCCTTCCTTGTTGCTACAAAAGATTAAGCACACAAAAACAATGATAAGTGTAAAATAAGTGGAGTTAAGCATGTGCATACGTTCCGACATATATCTTCTCATGAAGCAATGCCCAACTCAAAACAGCTACTATAACAAGCAACAAGGGACTGAAGACTGAGACGTAGAGTGCTCCTTTCCTTTGAATACTCCATGAAGTGAGGGAAAACGCTAGTGCGGAACACACGATTCCCTGAAATTGTGAAGGAAAAAGCTACCATCATTTAAACAGGCATAGAAGTATAAGAATTGGCTCAAAAGCATGATAATTTAAAGCCAAAATAAGTTGACATAATTCCTTAGCTAAGTTGATTAATCCTATGTTAACTTGTTGAAAAAATTTAGGGAACATACTGCATACAGAGCTGCAATAAGCCTGCCAGGAGATCGCAATGACCACTCGGATACTTTGTGATTGGCACCGATGCCGATCACTCCACATTCAATGCTGCCCATGAAACACATCAATAAGGTGCATGTGTAAGGAGCTGGAAACTTCAAGCTCACTTTCGCCTGCGCAAATCATCAAGAAATTAAACTCTATTTAAACCATGAAGTGGCATGACCAGACCAATCTGAAAACTTTCGAGAAGCTAAGATTTCTTACTTGGACGGTGAACCATATTGCCCAAGAAACAGCACTAGCAATTATAAATAAGGATCCCAGGACTAAGTTCGATTTCTTGTCGGTACTGCTATTTCCGGTACTATCTGCATAGTTCCAATGAATACTTGACTCACCTATATTGATCATGTGACCATGGTAGAATGACAACAACATGGCTCCTCCTACACATACTATTGTCCCTAACAGCTTAGCTTGCCCTGATGTCTTCTTGATTCCCACTGATTCCTGTCTGTAAAATATTGAAGAAAAAAACATTAACAAAAGAAGAAATATACCGAATGTGGTCTAATTTGCAAGAAAAATACAGAAAAATGAGACTACCTCAGTACCTGAAAAGAACTGCAAGAATGAAAGTCACTGCAGGGAGTATGTTGGTCAATGCACATCCAATTGTGGGGGTGGAATTTTCTAGCCCAATAAAATAAAAAACCTGGTTTCCCGTTACACTGCATGTCTTAGAAAATTAGATATATTTCCAGGAATACATGTTATTGGCAGAGAACTATCAGAGAGAAGTAATTACTCACCCTGTAAGAGAACATATGAAAATCTGAAGCAGCAAAGACATGGTGATCTTGGGCCTAGTTTTCCTGCACCAAAAAAAAAAGACAAATTAAATAATTTCTAACTGTTTAAAACTAATTATAATTAGCTTCGTAAAGTTAGGTTACTTGACCACCTTTGCAATGATCCCTTTGCTTATTTCTTTTAACAATAAATCATTTCACGTACTCCATTGATCAAGAACTTACAGTTCAAAAGAAATAAACAAAGGGGTTCATCATAGAAAAGATTTTCCATCAAGCAACAATAGTAGCATGATAGTTCAATATTTCTGCATGCCAGCCTGAATTGGTGGGTTCTACTGTTTAATTTGACTGCTAGATAAGAATAGCAAGAGATTGCGCACTATCATAATTAACTTATTGATTATCATTAATACCAGATCAGAGATTGATGATAAAGTTAAAGAATTGAGAAAGGTGGAGCTAGGAAGTGGAATAGCTGGGATGAACTCAAGTTACTAGTTATTAATAGCCTAGTTGTAAGTGAAAAAAACTGATTTTTTTTATTTAAAATAATATTGTTTCAGGAATTTTTTTTTTTAAAAATGTTAATCAAGATCAACCCATCCAATTCATGAGGTAAGCATTAAGCCGAGTTGATGTCCTGAATTAAAACTTAATTGACGGCCAGTTCGTGTGCTTTAGAAATGGTTCGATAATGGATACTACAAAAAAAGATGCAAATAATCTAAGCTCATAGCTTTGACAGGAGTCGCAACACTTTTTCTTTAATAGCTATTTCAATTTAATACAAATGCTTCATTTTTATTGAGTTATATGATCAATAAAATAAATTAATAAATAGGCACCTGATTTTCTTTTTCTGCACAAGAATTCAACATCTACTCAGAACTCAGAAGTATGTGTTTGCTTGCATCAAGATTTTTTTTTATTTTATTTTTTTTTAGAGTTAATTTTGAAATTTGATTGGCCTCGAATGAGCCAGTGGAATTACATGCAGCCTTAATATAGGCTGTCCTAAAGCACTTAATTAATACTGTGAAGACTGGCAGCTAAGTATATACATGAGATCATGTAATTAAATGCAAAGCTGCTGCTTTATAGTGTCTTTGTTTGACCTTTAGATGATTAAAGAAAGAAGAAGCTGAAGCTTGCTCCTTTCATTTATTAGGTCATTTGTGAAGGCATGCAAGAGGTAGTTGGCGCCTTATAGCAGAAATGGACAAGCGGCAGCCATGCGTAAGCCATGGCCTTGTGCATGTATCAGTAGCATAGATGCCAACATTCCAGATCCAACATAAATCTTTTCAGCAGCATGATTTTTGTTTGTATAATTTGTACTGAAAATAAATAAATTACTGTATATATAATCTTCAATTCGATACTTTAAGGAAAAGAAAAAACAATTGATCAAGGAATGTAATGGCTTAATTTTCTATATAGCATGCAAGATTAGAAAATTTCGAGAGTCCTCTAAATTTGATTGGCAAGAGATGCTCTCCTCCAAAACACCAGCCCCACTTACCAAGTTCAAAGAAAAAAAGAAATAATGCAATGAAAAACCTGTTAAAACAAACAAAAAGCTTTAAAAAACTTACCACTCAAAGAAATAAGCAAAGGGGACCATTGCAATGGTGGCAAAGATTTGCCTATAACCAACAAGAACAAGTGGTTTCATGCCTGAATCCATTGCAAGCTTTGATGTAATATTCATGCCTGCATAGCCAAACTGGACTATAACCATAGCCAAGAATGGCAAAACATCTGCCATATCCATTGCAAGTTTCTTGATTCTCTTCAAGAATACTGCTAAGCTAGCTAGCTAGTGATGCTTTATATAGGAAGGGGGAGGGAGAGAGAGGTGATGATGTAAGAGAATGCAAGAATGGAGCTAGCTAGAGAGCACAAAAGATTTGGAGTACAGAGAGTTAAATCTCAACGGAAAGTGAAAGAAAATAAATAAGGAAAGGGGAAATATCTTAGAACACGAGAAAAAGAGAGAAACGGTTCAGGATTTTCTTGCAAATCTCAACACTTGTGCTTTTGCATGAACTATAACGGCTTTCAGTTTTGTCTTGCGCTGTAGCTATTTGCCAGCTCAATTTTGGCAGCCAAATTGCATTTTGCATTCTTTGCCGTTTTAGCATAACAACAAGTGGGACCGACTCCCCCCTTTGTGGGTCAGTATGTAGGAACATCGGAACGTAAATAAAAAAATTATGATGTACTAGTTATTTATTAATTAGTTTTTAGGAATTATGAAGGATGACAATAACTGGGAACGGGTGTAAGAACCTGAGAATTTGGTTAAAAAAAATATGAGTAAATTGATTCGGACAAAAAATGACAACTTTAATAATATAATCAATACAAGTTTATTTTGAAAAAAAAAAAAGAAAAGGAAAAATAAAAAATAAAATTTATGATTAATAAAGTAAATATCTTCACCTAAAATTTATCTCTTCTATTTATAAGTCTATTTTTTTAAAATAAATATCAAAAATTAACTAATAAAATATTATTAGCTATACCATAAATACCATAAAATTTTTCATATACACCCTGATTACATGCAACTCATCTATCAAAGAATATTTGGTTAAGCATAGGTAAGCCTATATATATCAATGGCTCCCCTTCCTGGTAGACATGAATCATATTTATAAAATTCTACCCATGTTTTTGGTAATTTGAGGTATAACTTATATTGAGTTTTATACTAAACCAAGTTTTTTTTTAAATCAATGTTATTTCAATTATTTTAAAACAATATTTAAAATAAAATCATTTTGGTTAAAAAAAAAAATTGAACAACACGGGACTCTAGTCTTGTATCTTGTTAAACCCCTATCCTTTTCTTATAAGTTATAAGATCTAAAAAATCACTCAAAATAATTTCTTCTGTTCATCATAATGTTTAAAGGGTCTTGGAGTATAAAGGGGATATCCATTAAATTACATGAAAAGCCTAAAATTATTAGAATTCAAATTTGCTTTAATTAAAAATAAATTAGTGAATATACAATGATAAAATCAAAACTCTATACATAATGAAAATCATAAATAAAACTAAATTGAGTTGCAATAGTAAAAAACTAAAAAAAAAAAAAAAAACATTGGTAGCTCATGGTGTGGCTAGGAGCAATTGTTATTCAAGAACATAAAGTAACTCAATTAATTTCTAGTTAATATTAACATGACTTCAAGCCCCTAACTCCCTGGCCTCTAAGAATTAAACTTTGTAGAAACTTGATCAATTTTGAAAGAAAAAATTTATTATACGAATCAAGTTCATGTCAAATATTGATTGATACAGTAGATCCTAAGTAGTAGTGTTAATTGTATATCAGTGTTGCTGCATGGAATCCTACACTATGTGATTAGTTTGATTCAAATAAACCAAAAGCTCATATACATAAAAATATCCTTTCAAAAGATGGGCAGAAATAAATTAGATGATCAGAGATGGGATTAGAAATGGTAATTAGGGATTTGTTTGAATAGTTAAGTTGATCAAGATTCATTGATTTTCCATCTTGCTTGATGCGTGAAAGCAGCCGGGCTTGGATGCAGAATTATTGGTCTTGTAGTATTTTCTGTATGATTGCTTAAGGGAAGTATTCGTGTCATGGTTAATTTTAGCTAGCTACAAAGGGCAAACCCTCCGTGTCGTTTTGGCTCCTAGATAGCTATGGATTATATATAATTTCCCTCACCAAGTTTCTTTAAATATATTAATTATCATGCATGTTTGTCAATACGCCATTGATAGCATTGCTTAATAATTAATCAAGTGTCTAAATGTATCGGGGGAATTTGAGTTCTTCATAACTTAGAAGCCAAGAGAGTCTCGTTTTATAATTTATGAATAAATTAATGATAATTGAGAAATTTGTAGTCCTCATTGCATCATTCATATATAACAACCTAAAATGTGATATATAATTACCCATAAAAAAAAATGAATCGATTAGAATTTTTAACCGACACTTCAAATTGACCTTGATATATAAAATGGCATAAACAACACTTCAAGTGTGTTTGTTTTTGCATTTAAAAAATTTTAAATTTTTTTTATTTTAAAATTTTTTTTATGATTTTGAATCATTTTGATGTGTTTATCTTAATAATAAATTTTAAAAAATAAAAAAAATTATTTTGATACATTTTCAAATGAAAATTATTTTGAAAAGCAACCACAACAATAATTTCAAACACTATCAAATTAACCTCTATCTGTTCAATGGCATATTTTTCTATGCATTTTTTTTCAGGTTCATAAGCTACATATATAAACTTTTAATACACATAATATTTTTTGCATACATAATTTTTTCTATGCAAAACAAATACTATTTTCTACGTTAATAAATCCATCATTAATATTTTTATCAATTGTGTAAATGGCACAACCACCATAGCATGATAAAATAACCAATATGATCATTATTCTAGCCAATGACATCACATTAATTTCTTCATTAATGATGAGTCTCCTTCTACATGAAGAAAGTCCAATATCATGTATATAAATACATCCATGGCAAAATCCAGATCTCATCTTTCAGCATGCAGAGATAGTCGTAGAAAGTCAAGCCATAAGCCATCAATGTAAAAATGCATGTCACACAAGTTTTAGCCACAAAAAAACTAGAGCAATATTCATAGCTAGAGCTCGTCAGGTCAGACTGTATAATTTCCAGCCAACACATACACAAGTTATATCCAGATACGCAATCCCTCCAACTTCATTTAATTTGTTTTTCTCTTTTCATACTTTATTATATCCTTCTAATCAACATGTCTCATGTTCAAATAGTGAAGTGGTTTTTCAAGAACAATCCTGGGCCTTGGCCATACAAAAGTTTACATTTAAGTCATCACTCCACTAACCCAGAACGGTTAGAACGTAGTCATAAAAAAACTCATATTATGCCTGAAGTTTTTTCACAACTTCACTAGCATGGTATAAAAATTTACTTTTTTTTTAATTTTAATCATAAGAAAATATTTAAAAGAAATCTATACATCAACATGTAAAAATACATCTTTAAAAAAAACTTTAAAAATGCAAGTCCAAGTCGGTGTATGGATTTCTGGACTTGCGTGCATTAAAATCCATTTGGTCATGATATGGTTAAAACTTTTTTCACGTTTCGATTGATTTTGGAAGAAGTATATCAAGGAAATCAGTGATTCTGGGCCAGGGGCTCAAGGACTTGGTAACTGCTGCTTAGCTCTCCTAACACATTGGGTGTGGATTTAAAATGTGATGATAGATTCACAGCAGTCATGGAAGAAATTCATATAAAAAAAATAAGCATCTCATTATCTAATTGAAGGGACTTAAAAGCACTCATTGGTATATGAGAAATTCATTTTTCTTGTGGGCTAGAATCTCTCGGCCCTCCTCTTATCTCTGTGTTTAATTTTGAAACTTTTCCACAGAGTTCCTCTCCAAAGCCTTGAAGCCCAGATAGAAATATTTGTGGGTGCATGGCTATATAAAATCATTAAAGGTGCATGCGCTTACATTGATTTTAAAAGCTCATGCCTGAAAATTTGTTCATAAAAAAAAAAATCCCTCTTAAATTTGAGTATAGGCCCGTCCAATCAAACTGGAAATCGACCCGGTCTATTAAATCATATATTTAAAACACTTACAAGAGAAGTTCTTTCTAGATAAGTTCTTTTGTAGTATTATTTTTAAATTTTAATTAATTTTAGTGTTTTTAAGCGATTTGGGTGTTATTTCTCAATTTACTTTGCGTAAAGTATGTTACTACTACTTTTATGGTTTCAATCATTGTTTTCCTAACAAAACAAAATTACTGAAAGAACATAAGATTGTGATAAGGATAGCATTTTGTCGAGCAAATTACCATTCAATCCCTTGTTAATTGTAATTACAATCTAGTCCTTCATACTTGATAGCCTATAACTAAGATCTAAATTTTGATCGACCCGTGACCTTGTTTTATCAAAACGTTCGTTGGTTTTTTCCTAAATTTCAAGACACCCTTTGACAATCGAAGTTCTCACAGAAAAAGAACATCATAAGGGCTTAGAGAAAACCCAAGGTATTTTAATAAAATGGTCAACAAAGAGTCAAAGCATTAATCTATAGAGTTATCAACCACTGAGGACTATGCTGTATTTGTGCTCAAGATATAGGGACTAAATAAATACTTTTACAGAAAGAATCAACACCAAACAAAAGGTGACCTCACTCTCCCTCCTTTAAATAGTAAAGAATCCAAAGAGTTTAAAGGCCGCTTTCGTTTTCACTTTGTGCTCCTTTCTTACTTCACTAGCTATGATCTCTCACTCTCCACTTCTCTCTCAACCTCTCTCCCACTTTCTTCTTCTTCTTCTTCTTCCATTGTTTTTCACTTCAGTTGCTTCTCAATGCAAGAACCCACCAATTATCTTCAACTTTGGAGACTCTAACTCTGACACTGGAGGACTAGTTGCTGGACTTGGTTTCCCTGTCAATCTCCCTAATGGCCGTACATTCTTTCATAGATCAACTGGTAGATTATCTGATGGAAGGCTCCTGATTGACTTCCTTTGTAAGTGCCTCACAACCCCCACTTTTCTTTTTTCTTCTTTTTATTGATCAAAGTATGAATATCAAATGGCCTTCCTTGATCATGGGTTCAAGTCGTGATTTTGATCATGTGTAGTGCTGTTGTTATTAGATTTGATTTGATAAAGTGGGGTCCAAAGATTTAATTTGCACTGTCTCTAGTTGATGTCATCCACAAATTTCTCTGTTTGTCAGTTGTCACAGTACTATAAGGCCCCAGAAATGCATGTACCTGTCTTGAAATTATACATTTTGGCTGGATTTGCCCTTGAATTCAGCTATTTTGGCTGGTATCTTTTACAGTCTTATTTACCTTTCACTTTTAACAAATCAATGTGAATAAGCATGAACTTATCGCAGACTGTGAAATGTGA
Source organism: Populus trichocarpa (assembly GCF_000002775.5). Lineage (NCBI taxonomy): Eukaryota > Viridiplantae > Streptophyta > Magnoliopsida > Malpighiales > Salicaceae > Populus > Populus trichocarpa. The sequence continues at coordinate 470,685 of NC_037289.2, read as the reverse complement.
ACACTTAATGAATGGCAGCATATCCTTAGATCAAGTCTTGTACTTGAATCAATATGGAATTAATGTACGCTTAAGCTCTAAAAGCCTAGTTTAGTGAGTGACCAAGCTTAATTAGCCATAACACTGTTGTCTTTGCAAGCACATTGTTAAAGCGACCTGGTATTGTCTCAAGATTCAAATCTCACTTGCACATCAGTAGAGCATAAAATGATCTAATTCCCAGTGCCCATTTGCCCATTCTGACAGGTTAACAGGTGCATGGACCAAAGTGTTAATTAACCTTTATTGTATTTTATTTTTTTAATGCAGGTCAAAGCTTGAATGCTAGCTTTCTAAGCCCATACCTGGACTCATTGGGGGGGTCCGGGTTCACAAATGGTGCCAACTTTGCAGTTGTCGGCTCTTCTACTCTCCCTAAATATGTACCCTTCTCGTTGAACATTCAACTAATGCAGTTCCTTCATTTCAAAGCTCGCACTCTTGAACTTGTCACTGCTGGTATTGTTTAATTTTCTCCTACTCGTCAAAGAATTATATGTTAGTTTTCTGCCTTTAATAGCTTTTGATGACTCTACCAAATTCAAGATATGATATAGTTTTGACATTTGAAATTAATGGGGATTTCATGGTTGTGGTGAACTGGGAATTCAACACTGTAGGCAATGAGATCAAATGATTGTGTGAGTCCTGGCTATGGACCTTCAATTTTAATTGATGGGCGGCAAGATTGAATTGCCAATAACTTCTTTATGTATGATCTGATGTCTGTGGTTCGTCATTCCTGAATTCTTATCGTGTCTAATCATGAAGCTTACAGTTTCCTATGATCAATATATAAATGGTTGTTATTAGGCTTCCAGAAGCATAAGGCCTAGCCTTTGATGTGCTCATATCGACCTGGAAGATACTTTAGTAATAATGAAATCATGGTGGAAGATAATGTATTTTCAGCTTATGAAGTGTTCAGGCAATCTGCAACTTATACTATTGAATTGGCCTTCAGGTTTTGGAAATTTCATCACCGATGAAGGGCTCCGAAATGCACTTTACATTATTGACATTGGTCAAAATGACATTGCTGATTCATTCTCCAAAAATATGTCTTATGCACAAGTAACCAAAAGGATTCCCTCCGTCATTTTAGAGATTGAAAATGCTGTGAAGGTGAGTTTAGCAATCTGAGAAAGCTTGGTAACTACGCCCCCATGTATTGGTTTATTGACTAAGAATATATTGAATAGGTTTTATACAATCAAGGAGGCAGAAAATTTTGGATACATAACACTGGACCGCTAGGCTGTCTCCCTCAAAAACTTTCACTAGTTCAGAAGAAGGATCTGGATCCAATTGGATGTATTTCAGATTACAACAGGGCAGCAGGATTGTTCAATGAAGGACTGCGTCGATTATGTGAAAGGATGAGGTCTCAATTGTCCGGAGCAACTATAGTCTATGTAGATATCTACTCAATCAAATACGATCTCATTGCCAACTCCTCCAAATATGGTAAGAAAAACCTTCTAATTGCATCGCATTGAATTTTTTCTTTCTCCTTTTTTAAGAACATTCTGTATGTTTTTTTATATTATGCTGACTGTGAAACAAGAAGAGACATGAAGCACGCATATATTATTCCTCATGTATTCGGATTCCAAAACTCCTTACCGTTTGCTTGCGGATCTATAAAAGATACAATGCAGGCATATATTGATCCATAGTTTACTTGCTCGATCAAATGCTTGAACTGCTAGTTCATGCAATTTCATATCATAACTAGAGTTTCCATAAAATGAAATAATAGTTATGCAGGTTTTTGAACTAAATGTATTGCTCTGATCAATCATTTGGCAATGCAGGTTTTTCGAGTCCATTGATGGCATGTTGCGGTTCTGGAGGACCTCCCTACAACTATGATATAAGACTAACATGCAGTCAACCTGGCTATCAGGTCTGCGACGAAGGATCCCGATATGTAAATTGGGATGGAATCCATTACACTGAAGCAGCTAATTCGATCATAGCCTCCAAAGTGCTGTCAATGGCTCACTCTTCACCGAGCATTCCATTTGATTTCTTCTGCCGCAATTGAGCAGCATCCAAGAAGGATGGTATCTCCATATAAGCTATTTTCTCTATAGTTTTATTTCCTTGGACAATAGCACCAAACAAAAGTATGGTGCAGCCTGTGATAGAGAAGATTTCGCTTTTGTCGAAAGAGGGTTGTAATTGTAAACATGCCAACATGAAAAACTGGCTATTGGCCTTCTAATAAGGAATCGGGAGGATTAGCTCTGTTCTCTCATATATTTCCTATCTTGAATCTTCTCCAAGAACCACAAGTAATTCTCCTGCAATCTCTCTATCCTCCTGGTGAAGTACACAGCAATTCTTGAAAATAATGAAAAACAATGGTACTTTTGGCTAATTTTCTGCCATAATTCTTAAAGAAATTGGATGGGCAGCACCAGCCATACTACACACGCAGGATTATTAATCATCTAGTAGGTGGTCAAGTGGTAAAAACTTGAATTAAAAGGTATATTTTTCTTGTAATTTCAAGTTTGAGTCTTGTAGTTGTTAATATGATGGCTTCTAAAAATTTATATGATAGTTAATTTCAGGATATATAGAATTAGTCAAGATACGCAATCTAACCCAAACATCTATATTAATTAAAAAAAAATACATGCAAGATTATTAAGATGCTTATAAAAAGATGAGATAAAGAAAACAAGTTGTTTAAGAGGGTGTTGAAGCACCGACAGTTCAGAGAATAAGCAAAAAGGAATCTGGGATTACAAATATTTTTTTCAAGGCAATATATTTGGTGGATGTGAACATAATTTTTGACATGATAATGTTTACCATGGCAAGAAAATGAGTAATGATGACTCATCATCTCATGTGTAGCTTTTAGTTGCCGTGTTGACATCGAAGAGATGGCTTCTCTGTCTTTTATTTTAAAATAATAAAAATTCATTTAAAAACTATTATCAAGTTAGATACGCAAGCTAGATTTATTTTATATCTATATTTGTTTTTCTTGTTAAACATGTTTCTATTATTTTTGTATATTTTTTTTTTTATCTTGAGACATTAAACAATCCCAACTTTTCCACAAGATTTTTTTAAAATGAACAGAGACCATTAATAAAAAAATTACACACACACATAATATCTAAACCGCGCTTCGGGTTATAAGTATTTTTCCAAAAAATTATCAAATGTATAAGCTATTTTAATGTGTTTTTCTACATAAAAAATTTAAAGTGTAAATCAAAAAATATATACAAGTATCTAATTAAATAAATTGATAATAATCTATGTAAATAAACAGGAAACAAAATCATCAACAATAACCAAAAAAATTAAGAAATTAAGAGACGAATATAGGTCAAAATATTCAATCATATAAAATGAGATATTCACCCGATTGTATTTATTGAACTTGTTTATTTAAATCGATAAAAGATAAATTCACTCCTTAAAAAGCCTGTAACTTAAAAAATAACACAAATAAAATTAACTGAATAAATTCACACCTTCAAAAACATATTACGTAAGGCCAAACACATCATAAATATTATTTTAAAATGAATATTTTTTATTTTGAGAAATAAAGTTCATTTGTATAAAACTAAAAAAAATTATAGATTAATTAAAATAATATCTTGAAAAATCAAACACAAACAAAATATTTTTAAAAATAAAACTTATATTAAAAAAAAACATATAAAACTCGTGATCTAAGTTATAAGATCATGATTGAAAAATCAAACACAAACAAAATATTTTTTTAAAAAAAACTTATATTAAAAAAAGACATGTAAAACTCGTGATCTAAGTTATGAGATTATGATAAACTCATAAAAAAGAAATTAAAGAAAATCACAAAACTAATATTAAAAAAAAATACGAAACGATAAGATCGTACTAACCTGAATCTCCAACAAATCAAATGTTAAAATACGAGACAAGTTAAAAAAATCAATTACACAAAAGGATTGAAAAAAATAAAGGTGAAAATAAAAGAAAAATTAAATAGAGAGTAGATAAAAAAACCAATTGGAAGGTTAAATTGAATTAAAAAATAGCTTTAACAAAAGAAAAAAATTAAAAAAATGAGGGTCAAATTAGAAAAAATAAAACAAAAAAACTTTGATTGAATGATGAAATTGAAAGTAAAAAAACCTTTAACAAAAAAACTGATGAAAAAATTAAAAATTAAAAGAATAAGTATCAAAATAAAAAATAAAACATAAGAGAAATTATAATCGAAGGACTAAATTAAAAAATAAAAACAAAGTTTATATAAAAGAAATAAAAATGAAATAGAAAATTAAAAGAATAAGAATTGAAATTGAAAAAAAAAAAGAACAATCATATATTTTACCTAACATAAAAAAGAAAAAAAATAAAGAAATGACTATTGGTGATAACTTGACCACCATTCGTATATCATAAAAATGTATGAGTGATTTATAAAAAATAACAAATTCTTAGTGATTAGTATGATGAAGTATTCAAGATATTCAGTGTTTAGAAATTATGCGTGTAGTGTTTAATTATGTGATTATTATTTGTTAAATGATTTTATACCATGTAATTCAAATATATATATATATAACTTACATGATGTACTTACATGGTATTTCATATAAAAATATTATATACACTAATATGATAATCTTAATCATTTTTATTATCACATATTCATGATTAGAAAATTAAAATCTATTTTTATATATATCAACTATCTAACTTATAAATATAAATTAAACTTTAATTATAAAGTTAAGTTAAAAATCTAGATTGATTTTTACAAGAATTGCAACATAATATTGTAAAAATAATTATTATGTATACGAAAAAAACAAAGAGAAGAATTTATGTAATTTATTTAGAAAAATTTAGTTTAATAGGGTTTATAATAATCATATATTTTTCTTTAAAAAAAGTAAAAGACCGGGTCAAGTATCGGTTGAGTGATGAATCGGGTGAGATTTTTATTTGTACTCGATGTAAGTGAAATTGGATCGGATTTTTTTTATCTAATCTGTTTCGACTTTATCAAACCAAATAAAAAACAGATCCCTATAGAATTGGGTGATATTAAGATCATGCGGGTCGGGTCGGAAGAAATTGTCAGCAGTCATAACCACCACCTCGTCCTGTGGACCCCCATGTTATTTCGAAGCTTTTTGTCAATTTTAATCATCAAATTTATTGACTTTCACTGTTTTTGGCATCTGGGCACCATCAAAATCGAAACTTTAACCATTTTTGCTATCTGGGTACTTCCCTTCCTTGCTCTTCGATGCTGTCCCGTTTGATTCCATATAGAACTTATTCTTCAACCTTTGCTGCAGTATCTCAAATTTCCCATTTTTCACGTCTTGGACAAATACGCATAGCTCGAAAGATATTTGATGATTTGCAAGACAAAACAGTTACTTCTTGGAATGCAATTATGGCTGGTTACTTTCAAAACAAACGGCCGCGTGAAGCCCGAAAACTGTTTGATAAAATGCCTGAGACAAATACGATTTCATGGAATGGATTGGTTTCTGGTTACGTTCAGAATGGAATGATTTCTGAAGCGAGAAAAGTTTTTGATAAAATGCCCGAGAGGAATGTGGTTTCGTGGACAGCGATGATTAGAGGGTACGTGCAAGAGGGATTGATAGAGGAGGCTGAATTGTTGTTTTGGAGAATGCCGGAAAGGAATGTTGTTTCTTGGACTGTGATGTTAGGTGGTTTGATTGAAGATGGCCGTGTCGATGAGGCTAGACAACTTTTTGATATGATGCCCGTGAAGGATGTTGTTGCTAGCACTAATATGATTGATGGATTGTGTTCAGAAGGAAGGTTGATTGAAGCAAGAGAAATTTTTGATGAGATGCCTCAAAGGAATGTGGTTGCTTGGACTTCTATGATCAGTGGGTACGCAATGAATAGTAAGGTGGATGTGGCTAGGAAGTTGTTTGAAGTGATGCCGGATAAGAATGAGGTGACATGGACAGCGATGTTGACGGGGTATACGAGGAGTGGTAGGATTAATGAGGCTGCTGAACTTTTTAAGGAAATGCCTGTGAAACCGGTTGCTGCTTGTAATGAGATGATTATGGGGTTTGGGCTGGATGGGGAGGTGGGGAAAGCGAGGTTGGTGTTTGATCAAATGAGGGAGAAGGATGACGGGACATGGAGCACGATGATTAAGATTTATGAGAGAAAAGGATTTGAATTGGAAGCACTTGCTTTATTTAGTTTGATGCAAAGAGAAGGGGTTAGGCCAAGTTTCCCATCCGTCATAAGTGTTCTTTCTGTTTGTGGTAGCTTGGCAAGTCTTGATCATGGTAGACAGGTTCATTCACAGTTGGTAAGATCACAATTCGATATAGACATATACGTCTCTTCAGTTTTGATCACAATGTATATCAAGTGTGGTGATCTTGTGACAGCAAAAAGGGTGTTTGATAGGTTCTCTTCAAAGGATATTGTCATGTGGAATTCCATTATTGCTGGTTATGCGCAGCATGGTTTTGGAGAGAAAGCTTTAGAAGTTTTCCATGACATGTTCTCTTCAAGCATTGCACCAGATGAAATTACCTTTATTGGAGTTCTGTCAGCATGTAGTTACACTGGGAAGGTTAAAGAAGGGCTTGAAATTTTTGAGTCAATGAAATCAAAGTATCAAGTGGATCCAAAAACTGAACATTATGCTTGCATGGTTGATCTACTTGGCCGAGCAGGGAAGCTAAATGAGGCAATGAATTTGATTGAAAATATGCCTGTGGAAGCAGATGCTATTGTTTGGGGTGCTTTATTAGGTGCATGCAGAACCCATAAGAATTTGGATTTGGCAGAAATTGCAGCAAAGAAACTTCTACAGCTTGAACCTAACAATGCTGGGCCTTACATCCTTCTATCAAACCTTTATTCGTCCCAAAGTAGGTGGAAAGATGTTGTAGAATTGAGAAAAACAATGAGGGCGAAGAATTTGAGAAAATCGCCTGGTTGTAGTTGGATTGAAGTGGACAAGAAAGTGCACATATTCAGTGGGGGAGGTAGCACAAGCCATCCTGAGCATGAAATGATATTGAAAAAGTTGGGAAAATTAGGTGCGTTGTTAAGGGAAGCTGGATATTGTCCTGATGGTAGCTTTGTGATGCATGATGTTGATGAAGAAGAGAAGGTGCACAGCTTACGGGATCACAGTGAGAAATTGGCTGTTGCATATGGACTTCTGAAAGTGCCAGAAGGGATGCCTATTCGAGTGATGAAAAATCTTCGAGTCTGTGGGGATAGCCATTCAACAATTAAATTAATAGCTCAAGTAACTGGGAGAGAAATAATTTTGAGGGATACTAATAGATTCCATCACTTTAAGGATGGCTTGTGTTCTTGCAGTGACTAATGGTAATTACAAGCACCTTATTACTGGACGGATGCAGCTTTGGCTGTGGCTTTTGATGCCAAGATCAAGATGGCAACATTTCTTAGGCTCCTCCAGAGATTTTGGTGCCAAAAGATGTGGTATGGTGCAATCCTGAATTCAGATGCTAATGTCAACTATATTTCATATGAATGCTGATGAATAAACCAGCAACATCCTGACCGGAGCTCATAAAAGCCATAATGAAGTCCAGAGACGTAGTCATACATACCATTTTCTCCAGAAGAGCAGAAAAAATTGAAGGAAAAACAATTTCAGAAGCTTTACACTTTAATTATCAAAGTCACGGATGTTGATGCATTGTTGCATCCTTCAAACCTTAGAGCAATCTCCACGTCCCCAGGCTTTGTGCCAGTGGAGGAACGATGGAATGTCTGTGCCTATTTCCTCACATTTGCAGTATTCAGTACGTAAAGCACTGTCCTCCAATCAGCTAAATCAATAATTTATCAATGGAAGTTTGCAAGAAATAGAGTGCGGACAAGCAACCGCAAAGGATTGAAAAGCAGATGTTCTCCAGTTAGTTCTGGAGTATGGCTTGTTGAGGGAGAAACTTCCAGCTTTTGTAGCATGCTAAATTCTTACATTAACATTCTAACTAAGAAAGGTTTCATGTTTTACTTGGTTTAAGTATTTTTTTTATATAAAATGTTTATTATTCCAACCAATTCAAGTAACGGGCTTCAAGTACTTCACATGTCCACTATCCCATGTACCAACATCTCCAGACACCTCTGCAGGTAATAAACACACCTTGTCTCTAGATCCAGGAGTAAAATTGATCTCAGGTGCTTGGGATACAAACTATTGTTGATTGACTTTTATAGGGAATTAAGAGTTCATATATCTGGTATGAGTTTTGTATGTCTGTTTTTGAACTTTGAAGTGGTTTTTGCTGCAATAGCATAACCGAGTGACTTTTGCTCTTGAGCCAGAATAATAGAAATGCATTGCACGCGAACATAATTTCACAGAATATGTCAATGCTTGGATGCTTGATTGTTTATTAGTAGTGTAATCTGAGATGATGACTATAAAGTGAAAATAAACTCCCAATCCATCTTTTAATATCTTGATGACCTCGAATATGAAAGATTCATCAATGTAAAAACAACAATATTACAAAAACAAATAATAATAAAATTGCAAAATTAAAGCCGACCCAACTGAACATACATGCAACCTTTTATTCAACACACACTACTGCTCTAACTCTGCTGCATCACATGTTTCATGCATCTTGAAAATACTACTCTGAAGCATATCATATCCCATGCACTGTATTTGACCTCCACAGTCAATACAAGGTAAGGTTCAGATCTAGTTCTTCTTTCTTCTCCTTTCCACATTCCTTATTTGAGGAACTTGGTTGAGATATGCGAGTGGATTCCAACCCTGGCTCCTCAAAATCTTCCAGTTGAAACTTTGGAGTCCATACAGGTGCGTGGGCTTTCTTTGCCTTCTTTGCTATCTTACATGCCTCCTGTTCTCGCAAACAGGTTCTCGAATACATGCGAGCATCTCTAAGCCTTCTTATTATCGCGAAGAACTTCTCAATTCTCTCGTCCTCATCGTCGTTTTCTTCTTCTTCTGAAAAAGTACTCAGCTTGTTTTTCCTTTCTTCCTCCATTTGCTTTGTTAGTGCTGTTTCACCGAACTTTTATGACACACACTATATATTAGTGGTTGATCAGTTACTGCCTTCTCACTGCAGGGTGACTGTAGTTGTATATTTATACAGCCCAGGTACAAAATCACAGAAAATATGTCATTCTAGTGGGGACAGACCTGCTGGAGGTTGCGATGCCTTTTAATTTGGTCCAGTGAAGGTGACCGAAGTGAATCAACTAGGATGCTTTCTTTCAAAGCTGCTATTAACTAGTGGTTGATCATAGACGTCATAGGATTGCATCAGTCAAGAATCTTTTTCCTGTAAAATTTTCTGTCAACTTTGATAACTGTCTTTGTTGTATCTGTTGAGCTCTATGATATCTGAAACTGTACCTGTTAGTGGCCAAGTACTTCGATCCTCAAAAGATTTTATCTTCGGGAATGCTAATGAATGAGAATCATGATTTTTTAAGCAGATAATCTTGTGATGAGACAAGTATCTACGAAACATTGAGCATCATCCTGGCTGCCCCAGCACACACAAAAATAATAATAAAAAAGTTGCTTTAGGCAAATGGCATCAATTATTAGAGGTGAATGCAAGGCTGCCCCGACAAAAAAAAAAAAAAAAAAAAAAAGTTGCTTGAAGCAAATGGCATAAATTATTAAAGGCAACTGTGCAGCTTGGCAAGGTAAAAGCCTCCTCCTAGTTGATCAGTAAAGAAAAGTTTTTTACTTTGCCTGGAATAAATTTATTATGAAAGGCTTGACAAGCTGTAAAGCCTGCACCCCAATTTGCCTTCCACAACGTTCTTCCAAATTTTCAATGATGCTGCTGCCCATAGAGTTACAGCCTACCGTTCAGTCCAGTCACAAATTTGGCAGAACGGCCCTAATTCAGCCACGTTCTCAGGTCAACAGGTTGTGAAATCAATCAAGGAGGTAGTGGGTTGATTTAATAGATGAATTATAGAAAAATATTTAAGATGTATAAATATATTAATTTTAATATTATATCGCAAGTTTATTCATGGTCAATTAGTAATGGTGTGTGTGAAAAGAAAAGCTGTAAAGGGTTCAAATCCCTTATTTTTGTATTTTTTTACTAGCCAACTAGCCAAAGTTCGAATAGAATTCCAAGTCAGTCAATTTATAATAATAATAATAATAATAATAATAATAATAAAAAGGAATGCAAGAGCATTGTGAACGTATTTAATAGAATATATTAAACATTATATCAATTAATAAATCTTAAAAAGAATTGTTAATCCTAACTAAAAATTAAAATAAAATGTTGAAAAATAAAAATATATGAAATATTTGATCTCGTTGTGGGGTGCTTTTTAAATTTTTTTATTTAATTTTATAACAATAAAAATAGATTTTATAAAAACTTATAATTTAAATTCTATAAGAAAAAAAAGCATTTTCTTAGTATAAATTCTCTTTTTTTATTAATGTATTTTTTAACAAAAAATATACCTCTTTTAGCTATGCTATTTATTGCATAAAAACTAAAAGTAAATAAAATAAATATAAAAAATGCAACAATATGAAATAAGAATAAAAAAGATATTTCTTTAATAAAAACTCATTTCCCTTATTAATGAATTCTTCTTCTCTCTTTTTTTTTTTATCAATAGTATTGTTTTTAATTAAAAACTTATAATAATCTTAAAAGAAAGTTTTGATAAAAAAAAGAAAGATGAATAGATAATTTTGACACAAATATATTTAAATAATAAATTTGAAAAAAAAATATAAAATATAGGTATTTCATCTGTATTGAATATGAAATGTTAATATATAATTATTTGAAAAATAATTCTTAATATTATCATAAAAGACGCTAAATTATTTAGAAACAATAACATAATTGAATAATTATTTAACACCATTTTAATAAATTTGAAGGTCTAAGCATGCATGTGTTGAAAGACCTGGCCCATCTTAAGATCATAGGTCTGCCTAGGTTCGCGTGCCTATGTTTTTTTTTTCCTTGATGTGAATGAATGGCGCATCACCCATTTAGATAGATGATGCATTATATGTTTGCAATCTTTTAGGGTCATGTGAGGTGTTTCTAATTATAAAAAATTTAAAATTTATATTTTTAAATTTATATTTTTATTATTTTTTCACCTAGAAACATAAAAAATATCTCACAAACCTCTAAATCTTACAAATAAAAACCACTTCTATTAAATTTTTTTCTTAAAGTATAATTTATAAACATAAAAATTAAAATTATTGGTGGTCAGAATCTAGTCATTTGAAAGCTTTTTTTCTTATCATATTTTTCAGTGATTTTTTTTTTTTGAGATTGAAAAATTAAAATGTAAGAAAATAAAATTTAGGATATAAATAAAAAATTTAAAAATAGAAACACCCAAATATAAATAAATTAAAAATTAAAAGATGAAAAATAGTTTTATGCATCTATTTAACAATGAATGCGGGAAATAGGTGTTACTTATTGCCAATGTTAATTTTACATTTAACTATGGAATAATCTTTGACTCCTTCAACACGTGATAGCACGCAATCCAAAGACAATGAGAAAAGATAGGATGGTGATAACATAATTTTTTGAGGACCAAATTGAAAGAGAATAAAGCTAGAATATTACCAAGTAAAAAAGAATCTAAAATTCGAGAGACATAGAACGAAAATGTGGTAAATGAACAATGCTATGAATAATATAGTGTAAGAGAATAAGCAATGTTTATATAGTAAAACACTTATATGTTTTAGTTTTTTTATTAATATTAATTTATTTATTTTGTTAGAAATTGACCGGGTCATAACTATGTCTGAAACTAGGCTTTGTTGTTGTTGTTGGAGAACAAAAAGTATATTCTTCTGAACTGTCTCAAACCTATTTCAAATACACAAGATGAGTTCGTCGATCAAGATGACCTGGTGTACTCTCCACTTCAACCAGTGAGGTCATCCCTTCACTTGTGTAAGAACATCAACCTTAAGAAGAAAATCTTATTTACCTCATAGATCCAAACAAGCAGAGAGACAGGATACAAAATATGTTTTCGATAAATTCAGCACATCGATCGATCACATGGAAATGCTGACCAGTATTACAGTTTACATGTTGTATTGATCCTAGCTTTCATTGTAAGAGCTTCTCAACATGCAAGAAGAGAAAAGGGAGTGGTGGGGGATGGCGGAGGAGGCCAACTACCCTCTACAAAGAAAGCTTTAGGTCCAAGCCACTGCCTTCTTCTCCATCGTCCTTTTTCTCTGCTTCCTTTCTCTTGGAAGGACCGGCTGCTGCCTGACTATCCTTGCCATCCTCCAAGAAATCTTCTGGCAGAAATGATGGATTCCAAGCCACGCTAACCTTCTCTTCTCCAACTTTCCTGATCTCCTCTTTCTCTTTAAATATTCTATTTGAGTTTCTTCTTATTTGATCATGCATTTGTTTTGTACTTCTCAGCAAAGCAAAGAACTTCTCCATCTTCTCTTCCTCTTCTTCATCATCATCATCTTCCTTTCCCTTTTCTTCTTCTTCAACATACTCCATCTTCCTCTTCTTTGCTTCCCTCTCCATGCCAAGCTAGCTAGCTAGCTATTTCCCCCAACAAAAACAAATATCAAAGAGAGAAGCATAAGCAGTAGACCATAGAGTGTCTCTTATTGTATAATGTTTGATGGGTTAAACCAAACCACATACCACACTTGCACTATAACCACTCTAGAGACCGTGTTAGCTGACTCTATGTAGAGACTCACCATATGCCTGTATCACAAGAAGTATTTTACAGAAATGGGCTTGGCTTTTCATGTTTGATTTGAATGTGAAAGCATCTACCCATACATAAACAATTGTTTAAGACTCGATTGGTGCGAACTTTAGTTTCAATGTACAAAAGCTGATTTAAAAATTACCTCATCATTAAGGCCTAATAAAATTTTGATTTGAATTCTGGCAAAAGCAACTGAAAACCACAATGAGTCCTCTGTTTTATTCTGGAAAGATAGGTTGTAGTTGGAGTGGATACTACGGATAGAGAAGAATAATGGCAATAACGTCATGATGCTGTGTTGCATACCGCATAAAGGTGATGCAAGCACCATGACATAATCATATTGTCATTTTGGTGGAGTTTCCTATAGGTGGCCTGCCTGACTTCTTCTTCTTTTTTGTAAGAATGGCCTGTATTTAATTAACACCTTACAAAACTAATGTCTTTGTCGTTTGTTTTCCTTCATTACTTGTTCTATGTTCTGGCAATAATCTATCACAGCGGCAATTAATCTATTATTGTCATAGTGATGTCATATGGATGATCTCACACTACTTTAAGGTACAATTTATGGTTGTCATCCTCCACGTAGGGCTTGAGAATAACATGTAATTTGTAGCATATTAACAAGTTGTGCTTGGACTTCTTTCATGTTTCAACCGAAACAAAGCTGAAAGTCTTTAGGAGCCAGGACACCACCATGAAATTGAATTATACTGACCAAGTATTCTGTCGGTGTAAAAGCAGCTATTTATTTGTCAGTAAAAGTATATTCGATGGATTTACTGTAGTAACCATCTCGTCCATGAAAATTTTTATCGGTGATGAAAATATACGACAATCAATTTTTGTCAGTATATCAATCAAAAAATATTTTCGACGGACTTCTGATAGGTAACTCATTGATAATGTATCGCGTCCTTTCAATGAATACCCAATAGAATAATCGACAATTATTTTCTATGTTATATGGGTGATTCTATCTATCTATATCAAAATATTTAATAACTCTCTATAATTTTTTTTTTTATGAAAATTATCAAGAGGTTTAAAAGTTTAGTTATAATAAATAAACGTCTCCACTCCTCAATTGTTCATGAACTGTTACTTTTTTTTTTTATCCTCCTTTTATATATGTATTTCTATTTTTTGGAGTTGGTTCGCACCCAAGATATATAGCTTGTAAAATAAATCACTAATTAAACGTTATCACAAATAATAACTATCATTTTAAGAAAAATACTTAAAATTAAAATAGACTCTCCTACCAAATGTCTTGCATGGTTATTAAAAGGAAAAGATCTAATGATATACTCGTTAATGAAACCATGAGTTTTCTTATTTTTGTTTGAGGACTCACTCCATAAACGCCTCTTAAAATTATGGTTATCAAACTCGATCCAGGGGTCGACCGGGCTAAGGAGCCAGGTCCCAGGTTACACGGGTTAACCCAGATTTAACCTGAAAAAATTAAAAATATATATATATATATATATATATATATATTTAAAGTTTTAATATTTCATATGAAAAAATTAAGAAACAATTCATGTGAATGTAGGTTATATATGTTGTAAATAATGAAGTTTAAAAGATTATTTCAAAAGGTTTTTTATCCCGCATTGAAAAGATACTATGTTATCCTTTTAAGTTGAAGTATTTAAACCAAAAAGTTTTTAATCTATATTGAAAAAACATAACTTTTTTGTTGTGAACATATAGTATATATACTAAATGCTTTCAAATCTCAAATTGAAAAAATAAAGCGTTCTTCTAGTATTTATATATTGAACTTTGATAATGGTTAATAACCAACTAAAAAATATAAAAAAAGAGGTCTTTGGCTAAGACAAAAAACACATTTGAAAAAAAAAAGTTTTTACCTGGTTTTGTCGGGTCATCGGGGTCATGAGTCAACTTGGCAAGTCAACTAGGTTTTGCCGGGTTTTTGCTCGTGCCGGTCTTTCACCTTACCTAAACTGATTCATCCACCAGGACGACTGGGTCCCGGGTCAACCCATTAGGCCGGTTCGGGTTTAATAACTATGTTTAAAACCCTCCTGCATGAAGAACTCTAAATATCTCTCCCATTTACTCTTATTGATAAGGGAAGGTCTACAAGTCTTCCACTTCTCAAAGTCATTTGAATATGCATATCTCCTAACATAAGTGTGCGCATCATACCGGAAATCACATAACCTAGTTCAAAAATTTATTAAATAAAAATATATAATGAAAAATAGTTAAAATTTATCAAAAAAAATATTACTTTACACATTAAAACTTACATAGTTGTGACATGATTATATATGTACTAACCTTAAACTTCCTCCACCAAGCCTCAACCACGGGAATCCATTCAGGATGCTCTTTAAGCTGGCCCAATGAAACAAGAGCACTTTCATCATCAATGTAATCATTTACACATCTTTTATATTTGTAAACCTAAAAATCAATTAATTAACGGTTGATTATATTAACACATAATCATTAGTTTAATGTTATATTTAAATTTTTCTTGCATGCTTAAATCGGGCTTGCATTACATTATTAACTTGCAAGAATAAGGATCTCTACCAGATGGGACGCCAGATCTGCGATCCATATTTAAAGAGCCTGCGTAGTTAGGATATGCATTTGGTGCCTTCATAATCAATACTTAAATGCATCGCAGGCTTGGGAACACCATTGCTTGACAATGCAAAACCGTTCCATTTCAACCATAAACTTTTCATCAGCATCTAAACAATATAACTAAATAATTAAGAATAATCAATTAAATTTTCAATCTATGATTTATAATTTTTTTTTTTGTTTTAGTCCATCTATCCATTTAAAATAAATTTTGGCAGCACCCCCTACACGGAGCCTTACCTAAATTTGAAAAAAAAAATACTAACAACTGAATACAACAAACCAAATTATCACCCACAAACCGAATATTTTAAAAACATGAATCAAAAGTACTGAAAACAAAGAAAATGATAACACAATCCATTGAGCACACAAGTGATTTAGAAACAATAGCATCATAAGAACCCATTTCTACATCAATAGTCACCTTTTTTTATATAGAAAAAAGGCAGAGTCTAAAGTATTAACTGGGGAACCAACAATGTTTGCACATTTTCAAGATGATTGTAAGATTACCACCATATAAATTAGTACATCTAGAAAAAAGGATGGCATCCATGTACCATAATGTTCAATGCAATTTTAATAATAAAAATGCTCGATTAAAGTAACACCAACTATTTTTTTCCATGCAATAAAAAATTAAATAAATTAAGTTATGTTACCATTTAAATTTAACAAGTTCCATTCTCATCCTATGTATCATCATTTAATATCATGAGATAATAAGAGAGCGTTTTGAAGTCAATCTGTGAGTGTCATACCACTGTAAAGATCATATAAACAAAATCATGAAACTAAACATGTTCCAACATAAACTAAAATGCTTAAAAACAAGAAAATACCTAAACTTTAATAATCAAGAATCTTCAAGAAAATTATGAAGTGAAATAAATAAAAAAGGAAAAGTAATACATATTGAGAGAGAGAGAGAGAGAGAGAGAGAGAGGGGATAGAAGGGGAGAAAGATGAGATTGTAAGGGAAATGAGGAAAAGTTAAGGATTGCCTTGATATATCTAGGTTTAAACATTACTAATAAAAAATTTTATCGGTGAGTCCTTTGATCATTAACCATGTCACCACATCACTAACAGGTTAACTGATATAAGAGTTTAAAGTCGTAAGTAAATTCATAAGTAATTTAAAAAAAATTCAAAATTCTTTTGAACATCCCTAAATTCACCAATGAATTTTCATTTGTTGATAAATCTGTTAGTGAAGTAAACCATTTGAATTCTTGCCCAAGCTCTCTATAATTCTCTGATGTTTTTAACTTTCATTGGTAAATTAAACTTTCTAAATTCTTACCCAAACTCTTTGTAATTCTCCAA
The DNA here is from genome assembly GCF_000002775.5 of Populus trichocarpa. Taxonomy (NCBI): domain Eukaryota; kingdom Viridiplantae; phylum Streptophyta; class Magnoliopsida; order Malpighiales; family Salicaceae; genus Populus; species Populus trichocarpa. The sequence goes on along the minus strand of NC_037289.2, from coordinate 453,885 downwards.
AGTTATTAACTTATATTGGTAGATCTGTCGATAAATTAAAATTGTTGAATCCTTCCCTAAACTCTCTGTAATTCTTCGATGAATTTATTGTTTACCGATGAGTCCATCAATGAAGTTATATTTGAAGATTTATTAAATGATAGTTAGTTAATAATTTATTAATGTTATTTATTAGTGATTCCATCAGTAAATTTATTGTAATTTATTTTTATATATATATTGGATATAATCCCTATCAAATCTAATTAAGCAGTAATAACAGGTGTATTCATAACTTATTTAACAACAACAATAATAAATGTTTGATAAATGTAAAAAGTACAACGCATTATACAATGACAATAAATATGTTATTGCATAATGATGTTTTACAACTAAAATCAGTTCAGATCCACTATTTAGTCTAAATCTCTATCATCTTCATGTCCATCATCTTCTTTGTTGAACTTAAATTGTTCGATTATTTCATCTTTATCAACTTCTGTTGTCGCACGTCAAAAAATCAGCGCGGCGTTCGCTGGCGATTATTTATTATTTGTGGTTTTGCTTGGTTCTTTGGAGTCGCCACCTAGTATTATGGTCACTAGGAACCTATGGTCTGCGAGAGTCTGAGTAAGGGACTGGTTGTGCAAGGGGAAGACGCATCACCCCTAGTGCACCCTACCTAAGGTAAGCTGCATTGTTGTTTGATTATTCTTTCTAGGTCGAAGTTCTATTCGTTGGTCTTTTCTAAGGTTCAAGGCAGATCTCCCTTCATGAGGGAGTCTCTACCTCATTGGGTTAAATCCTAACCATTCTAAAGTCTGAATTTTAAAATTGCTTTTATTTACACCTTGTATCTTTAATATCCGAGAGTGTACTTTATCGTGTAATTTTACACCCCACAAATATTAAAGTCTACATCTGAATCCTAAAAAAAAATTGAAATAAAAGTTTTTGACATTTTGGCCAAACCCTAACAGATGATCATAAACTAGTTATGATATCCATTTTTTTTTGGATTTTTAAAACGTGAGAAAGATGCAATTTTTTTATTTTGAAAAGAAAACATGCTTGGAAAATTCTTTAGGACTTGGCCGTATGCAATAAAAATTTTTTGAATATTTCTGAGAAAACCGGGCATTTTAATACCGGACTTGTATCTTATCATGTAAGTATACAACCCAATATTAAGCAAACTTGGTAGGAAAATATTTAAGAAAATCACAAATTTTTTGAAATGATTTTTGAAATTTTTTTTTTTGTTTTGATTTTTTTTGATTTTTTTTTAATACATAATAATTAATTAAATTTATTAAATCTGTGGGCCGGTCCGGCCCAAACAGTTGGTCCGGTCCAGGACCCTTGGGTTGGGCCGGTCTCGGCCCAACATGTCCTTCTCTCTTTTTTCCGGGCCGGGCCAGAACCGGCCCGGCCCAAGCAAGTGGCTAATTAATTAGCCACTGCATGCAGAAACGAATTCTGCATGCAGCCACGGTGAAAGGAAAAGGAAGGCGTAGCAGGGGAGGGGCGAGTTACCTGGCGTGGAGAGAGTCGGCGGCCTAGCTGGTGGTGCACGGTGTAACTGAAGGTGGTGAGGCAGGCGGCTTGCACTGTTCACGGCTGGAAGAAGAAGGAGCAGATTCCTGCAGAGGAGAAGGAAAGCTCACGGCTGGAGCTGTTGGTGTGACGGGGGAAGGAGATGCTACTCTAGCTGCTGCTGGTAGGAGTGAAAACTTCTGGGCAAGGTGGTGGCTGCTGGCTCTGCTGTTGCCGCCGCTGCTGGAGTCCCGGTGGCAGAGGAGGAGATTTTACAGAGGAGAGAGAGAGAGAGAAGTGGTGCAACTGTCACGTGAGATGGTTTTATGGCTACTGGAGGTGGGGATGACAGTGAGAAGCTAGGTGATGAAGGTGATGGTGGCTGAAGGCCACGGTGGAGAGAGAAAGCAGCAAAAGTGATTGTTTGCAGAAAAATGGGTACAAAAGGCTGGTTTTCGGCCAACTTTGAGCTCGTTTTTCTCCTCCTCCTGAGCATGAAATTGGCTCCTATTTATAGGGCTGGAAAGAGGGTAATCTTGTCTTCAACGGGAAAAAGTCTCAGCCCTTGATTCGACTCGAGGAATCTCATCCGTTGGTTCAAAGTGTGCACCTCGAATTGCCAAATTTGGCAATCCAAGGCTGCAGACTGAACGAGGTGGCCACTTTGGGCCAATAAACGAAGCCGTTTCAAAGTTTTTCTACCCGACCGGACCCTTCTCGAGGATAAAGGGGTTTTAGGTGGACATTTTGGTGCACGCGTTGTCGGATTTGGAGGCCAAACGAGGTAGAAAATGCGCCTGGAAAGCTGCTACTCGGGCAGCTTTGTGGGGAAGAAGATGAACAGTGACCAGGCGACGCGTCGCCTGGTCCCTTCCCTTTTTTTTTTTATACCGATTTTCAATTGAGTCCTCCATCTTTCAATTTCTTCAATTTGACCCCCGGCTTTTGTCAATTAGACCCCTATAGTTTGGCGCCTTTTGCAGATTGGCCCTTGGCTTTGGATTTTGTCAATTTAACCCCTAATTGGCCCCAAAACTTCAATTTTCTTGCAATTTGACCCCTGATTTCAATCAATTAACTTGGTAAAAATTAAATTTGGTCTCTTAAAATTCCAATATTCTCCATCAAGCCCAAATTAGGCTCCCAAACTTAATTTTTCACCAATTAAGCCCCAAATAAAATTAATTTGACCCATTTAAAGTATAATTAAGTCCTTGCACTTAATTAAATCCTTCATTTGGACCTAAATTAATTCTTAAACATAATTAAAATTTAATTTGGCCCATGATTAAATCAAATTGGCCTATTAAAAATTTAATTATGTTATTGGACTTAATTTTTATGCAAATTTGTCCAATAATCATTTAATTTGACCTTGCATTTGCATTTTTTCTCCGATTTTGGGCACAATGGGGCGCCGAAAGGCCTTGAATTTCCTCCGAAAATTGCAGATTGATTTTTGCCTATTTTGCCTATTTTTCTTGATCAGCTTTCTCCACATTGCCAGCTTTTATTATTATTATATTTTTTTATTTTTATTTTTTTTAAAAAAAAAATGAATTTTGGGGGAATAACCCAGAATTGGGTTATGACATCTGTATTTTCAATTGTACTCAATATATCATTTAACTCGTCAAGATCAAAATGAACATAAGTATTCTCCGCTACAAGAAAATTTAAATCTTCTTCTAACTCAGTAGATGAAATAACTCAATAAAGATCAACTAACTCTTCTAGTTGAAATATATCTTCTCCCCTAGTTACTTTCTCATTACCATCATGAACAACTTGGATATGACTCCTAGGTTTAGTTTTCATAATGAATAACCGATTATTTTTATTATGATCATTTCTAAAGGAAGGAGTGTAATTGTGATACACTTGTTGGCATTGTTTGGCAAATACAAAAACATTGTTAATGTTCCTAAGTCTAATTTTTTTTGTTGACTTTGACAAAACCATGATGAGGATTTAGCCTAATTTCTCTATCAGTATCATACCAATAACACTTGAATAAAAAGGTCTAAATTTTATGTCCTATAATATTGCAGTTGAATGATCTCTTTTAATTTGCCATAATAATCAACTTCAAAATTATTAGAATTTGATCCCTTAATATAAACCCTGATATTATAATCTTTAGTATGAAAGACATATGCATTGATGAAATATATGTTATAACATTGGATCTTTCTTTCAAGATCCAAGATAGTAATTTCAAACTTTCAGCATTACTTCTCATGTTGTATACCTATTTAAAGATAACAACCATTAACAATTGAAAAGGAGAGAGTAAAGTCAATGTATTTTTGTTGCACTTATAAATTATTGCATACTTATGTTTTAAACCATGTGGTGAATTTTTCATCTTGTATTTGGAAAATTTGAGTTTTAGTGAGATACAAATTTTGGAATAACAAAAAATTACGATAATGCCTATAAAGAAGTTAGTGATCATTTAGCATAAATGAAAATACAAGAGAAAATGATCATTTATTAAAATTATAAAATTGAGTTACTAAACAAAAGGTCTCAATTCATCATAGTTAAATAGCATATAATTATTTGTTTGTCTAAATTCGATGTTTTTCAAATATCTTATCGAAACTACATTCTTCGACAATGGTCGATTAGGATCGAAAAATATTGAAAAATTATCACTAGAAGAAAATCCACCACCATCATTATGCCTTGGAACACGATTGATATTATTCTCACATGTGGTTCAAAATAATATGAGATAAATATTGAAATCTCTTAAACAATATAAGTCTCGCATATCGAAACCTCAACATACTTTTTGTTTTTAGTTTTTTTCTTGAGGTTGAACAAATATATGTATGGAGGTAAATATGTATAGATTGAATGACCAAAAGTTTTAAAAAACACATTACACACGTATAATGCATGAAGTCTCTAACATTTCAATAGGATACATCTATTTGTACTGCATAAGCCATTCAACTTTCACTTCATATGCTAAATGTATAAACAAATGCTATATTGAGTAAAAAAAAAAGGTTGGAAGATTATCTAAAGTTTATAGATTGTCTTAATGATGTTTCTTTCAAGTTGCTCTATAAGTTGTGAATGTAACTTGTTCGAGAAAATATCTCTAAAAAAATAATTAATCTTCGTGAGTGCATATCATATCCTTTTTAGCAATGAATCCTTATATGCAATTGGAATGAGTGTTTGTATAAACTTATGGCAATCATGACTTTTCATTTCATACAATCTGTATTCCTCTAAACTCACTAATTTAACTATGTTCAAAGCATATCTATCAGGAAATCGCAAACTCTTAAGCCATTCATGGATAATAAATCATGTTTTTTATCTACGAAAAAGGTGGTTTTAGGCTTTGTCACACGTACCTCATCATTAAGCAACTTTATATTTTGACGGTCACAAAACAAAGTTATATTCATTCTAGCTTTGATATTGTCCATTTTTTTCCCTTTTGACGTTCATTATTTTGTTAAAAAATATTTTCAAATATATTCTTCTAAATATGCATGACATCCAAATTATAGTAGATGACATTAGTTTTTCAATAAGAAAGCTCCTAAAAAATACTTTGCTTTACTCAATTATGAATCACATCAAAACCAAGAAGCTTTTATTTATCGAATTGAAAAACAAATACAATGTTCTCATACTATGAGACTACATTATACAATTCTTCACCCAATAATACCAGAGGTGCAACATCCCTTTTAGCTTTACCTTTTAAGAAGTCTTTTTTTTCCTTTTTGTATCAATGATGACTTGACAAGAACCTTCAGTGGCAATAAAAAAAAAAAGTTTTAACACCATTTGTTAAGGTAAATGTCTTATTGTTTTTTTCCATACAATATGAACATGTTAATTTTTCATGTGTGCTCCATCTTGAAACCATCTCATACACGGGAAAATTATTTATAGTCCACTTCAAAGCTATCTTCATTTGATAATTATATTTCCTTACGACATCATATATCAAAGCTCTAAATAACAATAACTATTTAAACCCATCAATCAATAATTTAAGACAAACATTTATATTTCTAACTAGACTGTAAGGTCAAGTATGATTGTAGATAAGAACATGGATTTTGGCCTCATATACATCTCCAGGGCCAAATTATAAATTGTTAGTATGACCGGCCAATAAAATATGGTGCAATAAATGACCTAAATGGATTAAATCTATTTGTACACAAATCAAGATACATGTTTCGTGGTTCCATTGAAAACTAAGGATGCACCCTATTAAACTGTTTACAAGCTTCATCATTACAAGGGTGCACCATGACTCCACCCTTCGCATCATGTGAATGATACCATGTCATATGCTTAGATGTATTCGGAGATATAAATAACCTCTGTAGCCTAGAAGTGATTGAGAAGTGTCTCATTTTTTTATATGCAACAAGTGTCCTTCCCCTACTCATATTGGGTTTATACAGAACATGCTCACAGGTTTTGCACTCGGTTAAATTTATATCTTTACCATAGTACAACATGTATAAATTTGGCATATATCTATTTTTTGGTATCCTGTGCTAAAGGATTTCATCATGAATTTTGCAGTATATAAGTTCTTTTCAGCCTATTTCCTTAAGGTAAAATGCTTTTTACTCATTTAATCATGCTATCATAACCGGCCTCACTCATAACATAATCAAAGTTGACGGTAAACACTCGTGCAATGATTGATAATTTACTGTGATTTGTGCATCCATCTCATAATGGTTAATCAGAATCTTTTAGAAATTCAAGAAACCTAGTTGCATCTATATTTGGTTCTTCATCTACATGTGAACCTTCACATGAATAACTATGATTTAGTTCTATTACATACATCACCATACTCTTATAACGATTACTATTATCATATACAACTTTATGTATATTGTTAGAACTAGATGTTGAGCCAACAATCATTTTTAACATGGTCTTGTAAGGAATATATGGTTCTTTGTGTGCAAACCAACATAAGTATTTCTCAATAAACCCTTTTTAAGAAGATGCATCAACTCTACATCTAATTGGCAGAAAATTTTATTTTTACACTCCACATATAGACATCTAATTTCACTTTAACTAATATTCTTCGAATTTAAAAGTGTGAAATTAATAAAACCCTTCATCCCTTTACAATAATCCTCCCTATACAACTTTTGATGTGAATCTTGATACATCTAAGAATGATCATCCATTACTTAGGAAACCTATATAGAATAATGATGACAATATTTCTAAATAATATAACAATTAATTTAAAATTCCACTTTGGTAATTAAAAATGATTCACAATGTAATAACCAATTATTATTTTTGTATAAAAATGTAATGATATGTCATTAACTAAATAAATCCAACTAACAATAATTAATTGGTACCCAACTAATTATCTATCATTTTTTCAATTCAAACTTATTCAATCTAAATTATTATAATTTAATTTTTATCAATTCCAAAAAAACTTTATTTCCCCAAAATCTCCAACATAACAATAAAATTTACAAAAAATGATAGTTATTTATAATACACAAAAGTTACAAAATAAATTTCATCAAATTACAAACAAATTCAAATTTTCTCAAATTACAAACAAACTCTTACATACAAATCAAATTTTAATTCTATATGAAAAGGTTGTAAAATACTTAAATATACAAGCAATACTAAAGAAAAATATTAATACATTATCTTAAAACATTAATGGATAAGTTTGCTTACTTGGTGTAAGTAATACTTAAAAAAAAATAGTACCAGGACAATGATGTTAGCACTGGAATGTGTTGGGTGACCAAATTTATAATGATAAGGCCTAGATTTATGGCACAATAGGTGAGAGGGGTTGTTGTTTTGATTTGTAGTTCAAGAAGAAAAAGAAGAAGAAAAGAAGGGGAGAATGGGGCTAATGTCGGTTATAACATTTTTAAATTTATCGATAAAATATTGCAATGAAAAATATTGTCGGTCAATCCGTTGGAAAATAATTACGTGTTAGTTATATTAAGAATGGAATCATTGAATTACTATTTATTTTATTTTTTTAATTTATTTTATTGTGTTGGAGATTCCATCTTTAATTACGGACCGAATTTTTCATGTAAGAAATTACATTGGAAATTGCCGACAGAAATCCATCGCTGTTATCATTGAACATTACCAATAAAAAATAATTCATCAATAATTTCATAGCGGTAGTTAAAAGGTTTGTCTTGCCTGCTGTTAGCTGCTCAACAACCAGAGAGTTGTGGGGTAAAAGCAACACCTTCCCTGATAAGCAGCTTCCAACTGCTTTTGTAAGATGAAGACATTATAGTGGATGGAGATTGTCAGACATGAATAGATTCAAAATAGGGGAGTTGGATCGCTATGACTGAGCTTTGCATTCACATGGGCAATGGATGGGGAACTTTGGATTTATGTAGTAATACTAATACCTACCTAACTAGCCAGAGCTGTAATAAATATTTAGCCAAGTTTAAACTAGAGTCAGTGAACTAGGTCTTCTGTGGAGTCAACCAAACTTAATGCACAAATAAGATACCTTCGATATCAGGTGGGCCCTGAATTCACATTATTCTTGCTGAAATTTTAAACATCAAGTTCCATCAATAGATAAGCTGTGTTCACAGAAATATCTTTATTATGGGCCAAGCTAGGCTGGCAAATCCAGAGCTCCATGATCACTGGCATTCAACTTTATTGACAGGAAAGTAGATTGTGCTACTGATGCACAACAGCATGGTATCCACGGTTAATGTCTAAAACACAATTCAAGTTCTGACAGTTGAGCATGTCATGATATTATATGATACAGAAGCGTGTGATTGAAGTTCATTGTTTGTCAAGAACATAGAACTGAATCTTACTTTGGAAATTGTAAGGAAAAAGAAATTGATGGGGATCTCCAAAGCTTTTCTCCGTGATTTTATGGTGATTTGAAGCTCCGATAAGAAGCTTCAATCGCCCTCAGCAGGCCATTATTTTGCTAGTTAAGGCAGCTGGACTGTGGTAACAGAAAATCAAACAGGGAACATGTTAGTTGAACATTTCAGTAAATCAGAGTAATTTTACACGCTAAGCATATATACAGTTATTTATTTCACGTGGTCCTGGAGACGGAATGACTATTTCATACTGCCTATCATGCATGTAGTTGTTCTCAAACATCAGATTCGAAGCCTTCCACAAGCTTCAGTTGTCTACCAACCAACCGAACCTGATATTTTGCATAAAGATAATATGGTCCAATTGGACTCTACCTCCCAGTTCACAGAGTTCTGGTGTCGTACGTTTCTTGTCTATCTCCTGTGGAGTTGGAGTTTGAATATTCCATGCAGCAGCAAGCTCATCGCTCCTCATGAAGAGATGGTTGTCTCCATCAATGAAATCAAGAAGAAGATGCTCATATGAATCAGGCACCTCCGCATTATACCTAAGGAATTAAAATAAAGAATAAGCCAGATGTCAAATTATAGAACAAGGTGGGTGCTGAATTGGCTTCACTTTAGGAAATGTGAATTTAAATAGAACATGTCTTGTAACATGAAAGTGCTTACTTGTCCTTATACAGCAAATTGAGTTCGGAAGCATCCAACTGCAAGCCACGTCCCGGAATCTTATTATTAATCTTTACCAGAATAGCTTCATTAGGTGCATCACTCAGAATCAGCTCATTAGTAGCCAGATCAATGTTTAGCTTGACACGTTCACAATAAAGGTTCTCGGGGACTTTATGGAAATGTACACGTGTCTCCACTCTGCATCATGTAGTTTCATCATGGTCAGAAAATTCAATATAGCGTAAGCAAATGGTACACCATTTCCTCCCCCTAGTAACTAACACAATGCGTGTCTTAATTTGGGCATATAAATACCCCGCACAATTCCCTTGTTCTCTAGTTTCATTCAGCACAGAACTCAAGAGTTCAGCTGTGTGCACCCTGAATGTGAAGAGTTTGGATTCCTGAACCTTATCACTAAGTGTTCTCAATGAAGTTCCTTCTTAAGAGATGATCTATCCTTGTATTTAACACACACTGCTCTAACTCTACTGCATCTTAAGTTCCATGCATCTTGAAAATACCACTCTGAAGCAAAAGTACTCAGCTTGTTTTTTCTTTCCTCCTCCATTTGCTTTGTAAGTGCTGTTTCACCAAACTTTTATGACACACACTATATATTAGTGGTTGATCAGCTCCTGCCTTCTCACTGCAGGGTGACTTTAGTTGTATATTTATACAACCCAGGTACAAAATCACAGAAAATATGTCATTCTAGTGGGGACATAGACCTGCTGGAGTTTGCGATGCCTTTTAATTTCGTCCGGTGAAGGTGACCGAAGTTATCAAGTAGGATGCTTTCTTTCAAAGTTGCTATTAACTAGTGGTTGATCATATACGTCATAGGATTGCATCAGTCAAGGATCTTTTTCCTTGTAAAATTTTCTGTCAACTTTGATTACTGTCTTTGCTGTATCTGTTGAGCTCTATGATATCTGAAACTGTACCTGTGAGTGGCTAAGTACTTCGATCCTCAAAAGATTTTATCTTCGGGAATGCTAATGAATGAGAATCATGATTTTTTAAGCAGATAATCTTGTGATGAGACAAGTATCTAAGAAACATTGAGCATCATCCTGGCTGCTCCAACACACAAAAAAATAAAAATAAAAAAGTTGCTTTAGGCAAATGGCATCAATTATTAGAGGTGAATGCAAGGCTGCCCCGACAAAAAAAAAAAGGCTGCTTTAAGCAAATGGCATAAATTATTAGAGGCAACTGTGCAGCTTGGCAAGGTAAAATTCTCCTCCTAGATGTTTAAAGAAAAGTTTTTTACTTTGCCTGGAATAAATTTATTATGAAAGGTTTGACAAGCTGTAAAGCCTGGACCTCAATTTGCCTTCCACAACGTTCTTCCAAATTTCCAATGATGCTGCCCATAGAGTTACAGTCTACCGTTCAGTACAGTCAATACCATCCATATTAACACAAATTTGGCAGAACGGGTGCTAACTCCTAATACGTTTTATTTGAGATAAATTATATTATTTATTAATATGAAAAAAATTGTGTTTTTTTAATTGATGATATATTTAAGATTTAAAAAAAAGTCTAATAAAAAAATTCTTATCTTATCAAATTAAAAACCTAATCATTTTAAAATCAATAAAAAAAATTATTTTTTTATTTAATATTAAAAATATATCTTACATTTAAGTTCATAATCTCTCATATTAAAATAAACAAAATAATATTTTTTAGTATTTTTGAAATGTAGACAAAAATCCTTTGAAATTTTACAAATTTATTATAAAATCCAACCAATATTTAAAAAAAAAACATGTCAAGGTATTTTAAGATATGTTTTTAAGAAAAAAAATGCTTAAATAACTTTAGGATTTTTAGTCATATACAAGAAAAAAAAATATTTACCCGACCCGACCGGGTTGACCTAAAATTTTTTATTCACCCATAAACAGAATAGAAAATTCTAGTTTGACCCGGAAGAAAAAACCCAAAAATAAAATTAAAGCAAAAAAACAGATTAAACACCTAAAAAAACATAAAAATTCAAAAATTCTTGAACAAAATGGATCAAACAAAAAAAATAAAGAATACGAAGAACACCAAGAACACTCGAAACAAACCCAACAACGTGAACTCAAATTTAGACCAGATTTCATAAAATCAAAAGCATATAAAAGTTGTAAATTATTCAAGGATCAAGAATTAAAGGTTCATTCACTTCAATTATGATTAAATCATCACGATTTGGTCAAAATGGATTTTGGTTCAAAATCAAAATCTTAGAATTAAAAATCATTATAAATGTGTTGTTAATACACATAAATACTAGATTATTGGTTAACCATGTATAAGGTAGGATTCTCTACAAACAAATGGATTAAAATTTTGATCCAAATCAAGGGTTTAAGACAATGTTCTTCTTAATAATACGAAAAACATTGCCTAGGACCCAACAAAAAACCCAACCATAAGGTAGCCATTGTCAAGCCTAGAAATGAGCATTTTTTTTTCCTCTAAAACATGTTTTTTTTATTCCAACAAGTCACAATATCATACACAAACATGTTTGAATCTAAAATTAACAGAAAAAAACATCAAAATCAAGTATGAAATACCAAATCCAAAAACTAATAACCTCAAACAACCTACATGTTCATGCAACATGGATTCAAAATTGATTTTTTAAACTCATTTTGTGCATAAACAAGCTTAACAAACTAAGGATAAACACTCTTACTTTAACATGTATAGCTTAGGTTAAACCAAAGCTAGAACAACATTTATATATCAAAAAGAGAACATAAAAATCAAATTTAATACATCAAAAATATAAAATAACTTCATTAAATAGAAATCACAGCAACAGAGAGGTGAATGCAACACCATTTGTTAAACAGTTTAAACCTTTTTTCTATGATTGTAACTATAAATGTAAACCAAAACAAATAATAATAATAAAAAAAAAGGCAGGCCATAAAATACCTGTTTTTGGGCCTGCAATATATACCTAGAACAACTACTCTCTTTTAGCTTTCTTTTAGAAACTTTTGCCTCTTACAAACTTATAAAGATTAAGGAAACTTTTGCCTCTTACAACTAGTCTAAACTTTTGTTTAGACTTTTGGACCTCTACCCTTATATTTCTCTTCTTTTTCTTATCTCTTCTTATCTTTTTTCTTATCTTTTTCTTTTTTTTAGTCCCTTTTCTTGATCTTGAATGAGTATTTATAGGGTTTTATTAGGGTTTTGAGAGGTCTTGAATCAATTTATGACCTCTTGATCTTGAGATGAGTGTTGTGAACTCTTAATAAGAACCCATTGAGGAGCTTTTGTGTGTAAACACACAAAAATCAAATTGTTTTTTGCATGATAGTTACATTGTTGGGGCTGATTGAGTTGCCTACTTTCGAGGCCTCGTTAGAGCAATTCTGATGTCATCGTCGCCTGAAACCACCTAATCCTCGTAGAGGGGAAGAATATCTTTCATTTGGATCCAACCTTACTCAATTTGAATGCCTGAAACTCCATATTAATACGTTTGAAGTTGTTAACTCAATCAGTCAAAACTATCAAAATAAAGGTGCAAACTGATGAATGACGTGTCATTCACCTTCACTTCATTAAATTTGAATGACACGTTATTTAGGATTATTTATTTGGGATTTGACAAAATTCAATCGAGTCTTTGTTCTTCCAATTGTTTTTACTTGTAATTGCCTCAAGACTTTTAATTTCATGCAATTTCACCCTTGTTAAACTCAATTATCAGCCTCAAAGTTTACCGTTATTTTCATTTAAGTCCTTAGTTCTGAATTTGTGTATTCCAACCATCTTCTGAATTTATGTATTTTGACCTTCAACTAACCAACAAACTTTTAATTTTTTCTATTTGGCCCCTGATTTAGTCCAATTTAGCCCCTACATTATGTGTCTTTTTAGTTTGGTCCTTGAATTTAAATTTCTTCAATCAAGTCCCTAATTGTCTATTAAACTTTAATATTTATGCAATTAAGGCCCTAATTTGATCAAATTAACTCTTAAAAATTACAATCCAACCCCTAAACTTTAATTTCTGTTAATTAAAGCCTAGATTGACTTCAAAAATCAATTTTCTTACAATTAAGCTCTCAATAAATTCAATTGAACCTTGAAAAATTCCAATTGAGTCCTTAAACATTCAATTTTGATTTTTTTCTCCTTAAATTGAATTTTTCTTTGCCAATAAAGCCTTCATCAATCGAAAATATACTGTTAAATTTTTCAAATCTCCTAGATGTTCTGGTATATTTTTCTCACTGATATATATTTTTTTATTCTCTTTCAATATTTTCCAGTAATCTATAGAAATCATCTCAATTGAATTTTTCTTTTAAAACATAATCTATAGATCATCAAAATTAAAGTTATTGGTGGTTGGAATTTAACCAGAGCTTTTTTAAATTTTTTATGACTTTATCTCTCATTTCTTAAGATCAAGGAACTAAAATATTAAAAAAAATAAAGAAGAAATCCTAAACAAAAAAGGATCAAATATAAATAAATTAAAAATTTAGAGATGAAAGTGTAGTTTTACGCTCACAATGAACATGGAAAGCAGGTTGTTACTTATTGCCAATGTTAATTTTAGGGCGTTGTTCTTTTAATTTTTTCAGCATAGCTAAAAAATCTTTTTGTAAAATTACCATGTCATTTTAACTCCAAAATAATCTCCGACACTTCGGACCCGTTATAGCATGCAATCCAAAAACAAAAAGAAAAGATAGGATAGGATAGCGACAACATATTTTTTTAGGACCAAATTCATAGAGAATAAAGTTCGATTACCTAGTCAAAAGAATCTAAAACTCAACTATGTCTGAAACTAGGCTTTGCTGTTCTTGTAAAATTACCTAGTTCGATTAAAAGTTGACCGTGTTCTGGAAACGAGGATTTCTTGTTCTTGTTCTTGTTGGAGAAAGAAGGTATATTCTCCTAAACTGTCTCAAACCTATTTAAAAAATACAGCATGAGTTCTCGTCGAACAAGTGTTTACATGACTTGGTGTGTCCGCTGAGCTAGGTTATCCCATCACTTGTGTAATAACATCAACTTAAAAAAAAAATCTTAATTACCTCATATAGACCCAAACAAGCCAGAGAGACGTCAGGATACATAATATGTTTTCGATAAACTCAGCACATCATGGAAATGCTGGCCAGTATTGCTGTTACTTATTGTAGTGGTCGACCTTTCATTGTAAAAGCTTCTCAACATGCAAGAAGAGAGAAGGGAGTTGTGGGGGAGGCAGTTACCCTCTACAAAGAAAGCTTTAGGTCCAAGCCAGTGCCTTCTTCTCCCTCGTCCTTTTTCTCTTCTTCCTTTCTCTTGGAAGGACCGGCTGCTGCCTGACTATCCTTGCCATCCTCCAAGAAATCTTCTGGCTGAAATGATGGATTCCAAGCCACGCTAACCTTCTCTTCTCCAACTTTCCTGATCTCCTCTTTCTCTTTAAATATTCTATTTGAGTTTCTTCTTATTTGATCATGCATTTGTTTTGTACTTCTCAGCAAAGCAAAGAACTTCTCCATCTTCTCTTCTTCTTCTTCTTCATCATCATCATCTTCCTTTCCCTTTTCTTCTTCTTCAATATACTCCGTCTTCCTCTTCTTTGCTTCCCTCTCCATGCCAAGCTAGCTAGCTATTTCCTCCAACAAAAACAAATATCAAAGAGAGAAGCATAAGCAGTAGACCATAGAGTATCTCTTACTGTCTAGTATGGGTTATTGTAGTTTGATGTGTTAAACCAAACCACATACTAGACTTGCACTATGACCACTCTAGAAACCGTGTTAGTTGACTCTTTGTAGAGAGTCACCATGACGTAGTGCAGGTATCACAAGAAGTCTTTTACAGAAATGGGCTTGGCTTTTCATTTTTGATTTGAATATTGTGAAAGCATCCCTCCATATATAAATAATTGTTTAAGACTTGATTGGTGCAGACTTTAGTTTCAATGTACAAAAGCTGATTTAAAAATTACCCCACCAATAAGCGTAATAAAATTTTGATTTGATTTCTTGCAAAAACAGATAAAAACCATAGTGAGTCCTCGCTTCTCTTCAGGAAAGATTGGCTGTAGATGGAGTGGATACTATGGATGGAAAAGAATAATGGCAAATAAGGTCACTGGCTGCTGCCCATGATGCTGCGTAGCATACCGAATAAAGGTGATGCAAGCACCATGACATATTGTCATTTTGGTGGAGTCTTCCTAGAGGGCCAGCCTGACATTTTTGTGAGAATATATACTTTGGTGGGTCCTTTTGGTATACTTTTATGGCCTTTATTTAATTGACACCTTACAAAACTTATTTCTCTGCCGTCTGTTTTCCTTCATTACTTGTTCTATGTTCATAGCAAGAATCTATCACTGTAGCAATTAATCAATTATATATTGTCATCGTGATGTCATATGGATGATCTCATACTAGTTTAAGGTACAATTTATAGCTGTCATCCTCCAAGTGGAGCTTCACAATGACATGTAATTTGCGGCAAAATGACAAGTTGGGCTCGAGCTTCTTTCATGTTTCAACGAAGCAAAGCTGAAAGCCTGTTCGGCCTGCTGTACAAGCTGCTTAACAACCACAGAATTGTGGGGTAAAAGCAACAACTTCCCTTATAAGCAGCTTCCAACTGCTTTTGTAAGATGAAGACATTATAGTGGAAGGAGATTATCTGCCATGAATAGATTCAAAATAGGGGAGTTGGATCACTATGACTGAGCTTTGTATTCACCTGGGCAATGGATGGTGAACTTTGGATTCATGTAGTAATACCTACCTAACTAGCCAGAGCTGTAATAAATATTTAGCCAAGTTTAAACTAGAGTCAGTGAACTAGGTTTTCTGTGGAGTCAACCAAACTTAATGCACAAATAAGATACCTTCGATATCAGGTGGGCCCTGAATTCACATTATTCTTGCTGAAATTTTAAACATCAAGTTCCATCAATAGATAAGCTGTGTTCACAGAAATATCTTTATTATGGGCCAAGCTAGGCTGGCAAATCCAGAGCTCCATGATCACTGGCATTCAACTTTATTGACAGGAAAGTAGATTGTGCTACTGATGCACAACAGCATGGTATCCAAGGTTAATGTATAAAACACAACTCAAGTTCTGACAGTTGAGCATGTCATGATATTGTATAATACAGAAGCGTGTGATTGAAGTTCATTGTTTGTCAAGAACATAGAACTGAATCTTACTTTGGAAATTGTAAGGAAAAAGAAATTGATGGGGGTCTCCAAAGCTTTTCTCCGTGATTGTATGGTGATTTGAAGCTCCGATAAGAAGCTTGATCAATCACCCTCAGCAGGCCATTATTTTGCTAGTTAAGGCAGCTGGACTGTGGTAACAGAAAATCAAACAGGGAACATGTTAGTTGAACATTTCAGTAAATCAGAGTAATTTTACACGCTAAACATATATACAGTTATTTATTTCACGTGGTCCTGGAGACGGAATGACTATTTCATACTGCCTATCATGCATGTAGTTGTTCTCAAACATCAGATTCGAAGCCTTCAACAAGCTTCGGTCGTCTACCAACCCACCGAACCTGATATTTTGCATAAAGATAATATGGTCCAATTGGACCTCTACCTCCCAGTTCACAGAGTTCTGGTGTCGTACGTTTCTTGTCTATCTCCTGTGGAGTTGGAGTTAGAATATTCCATGCAGCAGCAAGCTCATCACTCCTCATGAAGAGATGGTTGTCTCCATCAATGAAATCAAGAAGAAGATGCTCATATGAATCAGGCACCTCCGCATTATAGAACAAGGTGGGTGCTGAATTGGCTTCACTTTAGGAAATGTGAATTTAAATAGAACATGTCTTGTAACATGAAAGTGCTTACTTGTCCTTATACAGTAAATTGAGTTCGGAAGCATCCAACTGCAAGCCAAGCCCCGGAATCTTATTATTAATCTTTACCAGAATAGCTTCATTAGGTGCATCACTCAGAATCAGCTCATTAGTAGCCAGATCAATGTTTAGCTTGACACGTTCACAATAAAGGTTCTCGGGGACATTATGGAAATGTACACGTCTCCACTCTGCATCATGTAGTTCATCATGGTCAGAAAATTCAATATAGTGTAAGCAAATGGTACACCATTTCCTCCCCCTAGTAACTATCACATAGATTGAAGAACTAGCACAATGCATGTGTCTATGTGCACATAAATACCCTGCACAATTCCCTTGTTCTCTAGTTTCATTCAGCACAGAATTCAAGAGCTGAGTTTGGATTCTTGAATCTTCATATTCCAATTTGAAAACAATGAAGAGCCAAGGAGAAATCAGGCAATCTCATAATCAAAGCATCTTGGTTTTTTTTAGTGCCAAATTTTGATCTTCTAAATAAATTATCATAGATGTTCCCCAGAACATGTGTGCGAGAGGAAGTCTTCTGACAAAATGATCTGAAATATCATGCAATGTTTCAGTGACTGAGCAGTATATTGCGGGTGGTGTATTGAAGGTTTGCCACATCATAGAATGTAACACAAATTAATAAAATACATAAACTCACCTGCATACTGTGCACATTAAGTTCAGCTTCATAATGGCTCAAAGACCAGATTAGAGAACCTCACCACTGTGAGGTTATCAATGAGGTTCCTTCTTAAGAGATGATCTATCCTGATGTGCACAAAATTTAAGTCATATTCCAATCAACTGAAGTGAATAGCTACAGAAGAAAATGTGCTTACTGAACGAATATTGCACACACACGGAACAGATATAGCTAATGTCAACTGAAACTTGTATAATTATTTCTCATCAAACTTAAAGAGAAGACTTTGTGAATTGGTGAGAAGACAGTGCATCAAACCCAAAAGGTTTCACAAATATTATTCAATTCCAGCTCTTCAGTGTTTGGGCATTATCAGCTAGACAGGATGCAACATCAAGGAGTGCTTCTTGTGACACAGAAAGGTAGTATTCCTGTTTGCTTTAGATCCCACCTGCATTGGTATGCTATTACAGAATCAATTATCAATTAATCCAGCAAATCTATTTTACAGTCAACAAAAACCCCGCCTAGTCAGAAAGCAATTTTAATATTTAAGCATGTGCCAGTACAAGTATACCTCAATCTGCTCCATTCTGGCATTTAGCTTTGACATCCTCTCTCAGCTATCATAACCTCCATTAAGAGGAAAGCCTCCATTTGTCCCCACAGTTCTGCCTGAAACATTTCCAAAAATTGATGATTATTGCAAAGTTGAGAACCTGTGATACAGGAATAACCATGAGACATAAGCATACATTCAATAATTTATATTCTTACTTTTAGCAATTACTTCATTTTATAGAATTTTTTAATGAGCATTGTTGTGGGTGGTATTAACAACTCAATTGACAAGCCCAGGAATAAATATCAGATATTCTCCGTATGCAATGCCCTTGTTACCTAAAGCTGTGAGATTTTATTGACAAGCAACCCACTATATTTGTTTTAGTCATTTCTCAGGGAGGTTCAGAAAGATTGAGTTTTCTTTCGCATGATTGTGGATCAATGTTAATTGGAAGCATCTTCTTGTGCCAGCCATATATAGAAATGCTTGCTCATTTTGACCATTCTACCACATAATTCAATAAAATTAATGATTGAAACTCGTAAGGTGATAAGAGAACCATACTGGTGATCAATGCGACAAGTCAAAGTCAAAGCTATTATGGATCTCAGATCTTCAGCCGTCAAATTCTTTCTTGAATAACCAAAGATACCGACGTCCTGCATCCATAAAACTACTCAAACTAAGAGTAAATACAAAAGTAAACCAGCGTAAAAGGATATGAACACAACATACTGGAGACAAGCTAATTTCGCTAATTCATGTATTTCCACTTTCCCTTTATGATTGAAGTATATCCACATACTGAGCTTACCAGATACATGTAAAAAGAATGAAATGTACACAAAGAAACATTGAGTATTGACATCAGAGTAAACCTCACCTCAGATAGAAATCCATTATAATACAGAGCAAATAATGCTAGAAAAATTTCCCCCTTTGCTAGCTCACCAGTTGCTCCAATGACTGCAATGCAGAGAGAAGGTCCTCTACCACCCTCAGTCGGATAATTCAAGTAATGACTTGGCAAAGGCACTACATTTGCGAAGGAATCAGGTTGGAGCTCATGCAAGAAATTTCTTCAGGTTCCGAAGTTCTTTTTGTCTCTTGATCAGAATCGACACTCAGAAAACACTTTTTGACAACAAATTCAACTCAAATTGACACACACAGGTGCGCACCCTTTTGGTAGTAATCATCACAGCAAAACACAAACTTTCAATACACAAACTGCCACGCACACACTCTTCAGTGGAATCTACAGTCGAAAAACAAACCTTTACTACAAATTCAACTAAAATTCATGAAATACATGTTAGTAACAATGAACGATCACATTCAACAATGAATCTTCGTCACAAAAAACACTTACTTTCATTTTCCTCTTTTCGATTAATTACACAGATTTTCACTATAATGAATCACTAACACTCGAAGCACGATCTTTCACCACAAACTCCTCTAAAATTAACCCACACATTTACACTTGTAAGTAAAAAAAATCACTATTAACAATGAACTATTACTAACCATTGGGAAAATTTTGATTTTTTGTAGTCATGAACTCCTTCAAAGGTCCAGACTTCCTATTCATTTGCCAAATATTGAATCTCTGGGTTATCCATAGCTTTAACCCACAAAACCTTCTACATAAACCACCTCCTCCTCCAAAATTCCTTGTCATAAGCTAACATAAACCACCAGAAACCAACAAACTTAGTAATATATTCAAAAGGGAATTTATAGAATCACAAAAAGTTCAGTACTTTATAGTGCAAAATCTCATTGACCTGCAAGCTAAAAGGAGGGTCTTTGAGAGAACTCGAACATGGAGAAATGGGTCTAGAAGTTGAAGAATCCCAAGAGGGTATTGATAGAGTTGGAAAGAAAAGTGACATCCTTTCTGGATTTTATTGTGGTTTAGACAGTAAAGGTTCGGTTCTTTTACCCATGGTGGAAGAAGAGGGAGGGGGATAGTTGAGGATGAATGTAACTTGGGTTTGGCGAGACTGGTTGTAGTGGATTAAATGAGGACACCAGATGACTGTAAATTGGACTTTCCCAGAGGGGGTGAGGAACTCGTTACTACAATGGGCTGTTGGTGATAGGCTTTCTTTTGAAATAATTTTCCTACATGGTAAGTTATTGTCAATCAAGTTTAGATTGATTATTTATATCTAATTAGTTTATGAAAAGTAAAATATATTTTTTACACATATATATTACGTATAATATAAACCGCATAGCTATTTCATTGTATATTATTTTACTGTTTACTTTTTCATGTTTTATTATGAATTATAATAACAAGATTTTAAAAAAAAAATCAAGTTGGTCTAGAACTTTATTTAGGTAATGGAATGGGTGGCGCTCGTGCCATTAAAAAGTTACATGTGATGTTTTATGGTGGTCAAATCTGGTTATATGTCGTCTTACTAAATGCCTAGTTGTGCTCTTTTACATATGATATGGTGCGTGTAAATAAATAATAGTTGAATTGCAACTGGTAATTGATTGTTTGTTTTTTTTCTATCTTTTCTCTCTCCCGACAATTAAAATACATAATTGTCTTCTTTGTTTGTTATTTATCAAATCAGATATTTTTGTCATACCCAAATCATTTGGACCTTTATTATTATTTTTTGTTTGATAATGGTGCACATGACATGTCATCTACCCCGACTGAAGTTAATAAAAAGATGCGTCAGACGACGCATCACTCTTCATACCTAAATTCCGGCTACCAAAGTTGGGTCTGACATGGGTATCAAACCTGAGTTTCTTGGATCTAACAACCACGTCAAATTCAAGGTTTGACAACAATGTCAAACCCAAGTATTAGTGGGTGAGATGAGAGAGAATATGACCGGAATCTAGCTTAAAGAGAGAAAAATGTTATTTTTTCGATTTCAACTCAAGGTATTTGGGTTTGGTAACAATTCTAGACCCAAACGACTTGGATATAGAATCATGGTAGCCCCAAGCGACTTGAGTTTAACAGCTACATTAGATCCAAGCGGCTTAAGTTGACAACCAACATAGTGACAAATAAAAAAAAAAATACCGCGGTGGAGTATGGCCATGTATCTAGTATACACACACACCTTTAATAAGGTAGACATAAATAATAGCATCCAAAAGATATAAATAAAGATAATTTATGTTTCTTTAAAAAGAAAGTATACAAGGAGTACAGATTTTCTTTAAAAAAATGCATAGTAAAAACAAAAAATAGAGAAAATGACACCCTATTTTTTTATTATTATTTTAGCATTAATTTTTTAGTTTTCAGTTATATTTTAATATATATCTGTCATGTTTTCATATTCACCAATACTAAATTTCGTTATTCTCTTGAATATTTTATGTACTTTATATTTTTTTATTTTTTAAAATATCAAAAAAAACTCAAGTATACCAAAGATATAAATAATAATTTTTTAAAAAAGTGTCTTGAAATATTTCAAAATCCTCTCTTTATCCTTATTTTCAAATCTCAAGTATTTGATGGAAATACTTTTTAAAAGCATTTTTTTATTTAAAAATATATTAAAATAATTTTTTTTAACATCAGCACATTAAAATTATTATAAAACCCTAAAAAAAATCAATTTAATATTTTTCATATCAAATATTTTTTTTAAAATGCATTCAAACAAAACTAGAAACACAATATTAAATAGCCAGTCTCCATCATTTAACTTAAAATACTAATATATATATATATAAACACCAAAATCTTATGAGAATATTGCCAGCAGATGAGAGCCGGCAAAATATAATGAGCTGTGTCTAAACAATGGGCATGTTGAATGTTGTTTAGTCATGGGAATCAATGGGTGAATTCATGATGATGAATTTTAATTAAATATTAATCAATATATATATTAATTAAATATTTATGAATGTATATAGACACACACACATGTGCATGCATGCCTGCCTGCCTGCCTGCCTCCCTGCAGGTCCACCTCATGGCCTCATCCACAAGGTAGGCTGCTACAAAGCAGCAGTCAACAACAACCACTCTATTATTATTTTTGCAATTTGCAAATCTCCTTCTAGATTAGTAGATTCCACACTTGATCACGTAGACTGTTAGAATAACATATCAGGCTGTTTTCAAAAAATAAAAATAAAACAAGTTTAACAATATATTTATTTTTATATATTGTTTTCGTTTTTTATATCAAGCAAGTTCCTTTCATTTTTCTATTTATTTTTTTATTTTAAGATATTAACCAAACAGATCTTAATAGATTGTTTGGTATTGTATTTTTAAGTGCATTTTAAAAATATATTTGACATGAAAAAGTGTTAAATTGATACTTGTTTTTAGTATTTTTTAATAATTTTAATATATTGATATAAAAAATTAAAAAAAATAATTTAATGTATTTTTAAACAAAAATTATTTTGAAAATTAATTTAAACTTAATAAATCAAAACATGAAGTAAACCTCTTTGATCCACAAGCCCAGCCATTGAAGATTTGAAATAGAATTAAAAGTTTCTTTATTTTTGTGTTTTAAAATTATTATTTTTCTGCAGAATAAAAATGAAAGAATACCAGTTTCTGACGATAAATGCAGAGAGAGAGAGAGAGAGAGAGAGATGCGATGTACAGTTAGCAAGAACCGACAAATCATTGTCTAACCAGAAAACAAGAAAAAACGACAACCGCTGTTTAGCCTTTGTTATTCCTCGCAGCAGACCAACACCAGAGTGCTCTCCACTCGTGAATGAAGAATATACAATGTTAGGCCTAGCCCTAGCCAGTAGCCAGTAGCCACCCTCCCTTTCACCCACCTTTTACTATTTTCAAATTATTTTAATATATTAATATATTAATATTTAAAAAATAACAACTATTATAATAAAAATTAAGAAAGTGATATTTTAATTTTAATAAAAATTTAAGTTTTAAAGTTTTAAATAAATTATGCTAAACTAGATCTAGCTTCACGTTTTTGTATCTGATAACCTTATTTAATAATGCTTGTTGGAGTTCTAATTACTATAATTTCTTTGATTATTATAATATGAAATATTTATATTTTATAATTAGTGTCTTAGAATAAAACTATAAATATAAAAGAGATTAAAACATATTTGGTTAAGGAAATAGAAAATACAACATAAAATTAATATGTTAAAAAAACTCAAGATTCAAAAACCATAAAAAAAAAATATTTATTACATCCGTGAGAAAATCTTAGTTATTAACATTCAAATCTTAAGTTTTATAAGTTGTTTTAACAAAAATAAAATTATTTATCTAAAATTCAAATGAAAACTCGAAAATAGGTAACAATTATATTTAAAATTTTAAAATAACACATTTTTAACTCTATGATGAAAAACATTTACCCTCTTTAAACATCCAATATATAGCTAAAATCAATATCTTAAGTTTTTAATATATTAATATTAAAAAATATAATTTTAATCACGTTTCTAAATACATCCTTAGTTATTATGCTTTTCATTTCTCTATATGTGTAACAGAGGTAACTCCTATTTTTTACTACCATAATGATATAAATAAATAATAAAAAATACCTAAATTACATGTAGTTTTTGTTGTATTATTATTTTTATTTACCTTATATATATATATATATATATATATATATTAGAGTGAACCTTCTCCAATAAAACCACATTCTTTATTATAATAATAATATTTTTAATACCTATCAGAAAAAAAAACATTTCAACTCCTTTGTCACTCACGCTCTCTCTCTCTTCTTATAAACTGATTGGAATCTTAATCAGTTCTTCATTAGTGTTAAATCAACTTTTTTCAATAGATAAGACTGGTGGTTGAGTCACTCATTACCCTTTTTTTCTTTCCTCTCTTACTTTCCTTCTTTTGAAGATTACAGGTAAGAAAATTTAGGAAAGGTCTTATCTTTTTCTTCTTTTTGAATTTCAAGATAGATGCTTTTGGTCCCGTTTGTTTTTATCGATTTCTGGGTTTTGATTGTTTTTCTGATATATATGGTCATCTGGGTGGTCCTTGATCAGTTGTTTTCTGATTGTGTACCAACTTGAATTTTGAGTACAGCTGGATTTACGGTGGTTTATTTCATCTGGGGTTGTGTTTTTTCTTTCAAAGGTGTGATCTTTTTTAGCTGTGTACTTAAATGATTTTGGATTAGATTATCAGATTCATTTGCAGAATCTTAAGATATGTTATTAGTCCACAATTTTTTTTTTTTTAATTCTGATGGTTTTCTTTGTTTATTGTTCTTTTGATCAACAAAGATGTAAACTTTACTCCTTTGTTGTGTTTTATCTTGAATTGAGGCTATTGGTTCTGTCAGTATAGTACTTGGATTGTCAATTTCTCCATATAAAGTCGTGAAATTTTGTTTCATCAAGAGTAGAATTGCTCAGGTTCCAGTCATTTAGTGTTTCTATTATTGAAATTCATTGCCATGATAGCTAAATTATGTCTGCAGATGTATTTTCAGTAATTTTTAAGCCAAATTTGATAGGATATTAGGTTTAAGGAGTGAGTTTGTTTTTGTTTTCTCACTGACTATAACAAGGTATAAGGGCATTGTAATTTGTTTTCGAATGTTAATGATTGGAAATGTAGTAGTTCTATGTTCTATTATCGCTAGCTGATTCTAATTGCGTGGCTGATGAGCCTGATTTTTTGTTGAATCATGCAGGTGCTTGGATTTCAATCTAATTTTCATGCTATAGTACCTTTTCGATCAAGTAAATCTTGAAAAAGTGAATTGTTAATGGGGTCTGAAGGGCCTCCAGCTGTAACAATCCATGTGACTGGATTCAAGAAATTCCATGGAGTTGCTGAGAATCCAACTGAGACAATTGTTGGTAATCTAAAAGAGTACATGAAGAAGAAGGGCATGCCAAAAGGCGTGATTCTGGGGAGTTGCAGTGTTCTCGAGTCTGCAGGACAAGGAGCGGTTGCTCCACTTTACCAAATATTTCAATCTTCCATAAACTCGAAGGATTCTGAATCCTCAAGTCCTGGAAGAATCATTTGGGTAACATCCATAGATCTTTTCTTTCATATCTCAGCTTCGTGTATATTGCTTGTCTGACTCCTTCCAACATCTTATGTTTTCTGCTTACCACTTGATACTGTTTTTGCAAATGATTCATTCAGCTACACTTTGGGGTCAATAGTGGGGCAACAAGATTTGCCATTGAGCATCAAGCTGTCAATGAAGCTACTTTTCGCTGTCCAGATGAGTTGGGATGGAAGCCACAGGTTAGACAAATCATTAAGGTCTTTTCTTTTAGTGATTTTGAGTTTTTAAATTTTTTTGTGTTTTTAGAGTTCCATTATTTTGGTTTGCAGAAAGTACCCATCATTCCTTCAGATGGTGGAATTTCACGAGTTCGAGAGGTATATTTGGGTTTGAATTTACCTTTTCTTTTCCTTTATCTTTCAAAAAGTAGATGCTATGTCGGCTGGCAAATAGAATTAATCAATTTGTTAGTGCTTTTTTTATTGCATCTTATTATGATTTAGGTTTTTTCAAATCATTAAGGTATTAGGTGGCGTAAAGCCTCTATGCTATTGATTTGGTGCTCAATAGAAGCTGCCTTTTCTTCTTTCATTGGAAGCCTCTGTGCTACTTTCTTCAGTTTGAAAGCTGACATGACTTGAAACCACGCAATTTATGCTAACAGGAAGTATCTGAACTATACGATTGATTTTTTAGGTGCACTTTTTTGTTGTCCATCTGTTTCTTGGGACCATCACATCTAAAACTTTTCAGATGCTAATTCACCGTCCAATTGTCAAAGGCAAAGTAAACATCAAGAAATTTCGTGACAGTAATTTGGATTATGTCACCCATCAATGGTTATGGATCCCAATATTTCTTTCTTTGCAACTTCTTTGCCATTAAGAAGAGAAATTGGATCAGGGGAAGCTAATAACTATACCATTTAGACTATGTAAACTAGAATCTATTTTATTATGTGGGAGTTACCCTTTCAGAGCCAGGCGAAGCAAATGAAATGAAGAGAAAACTATCCTCTCTGCTTGTAGCGTCTTTTGCTTTTCTTTGTCCAGAACATTTTGTTGTGAAAAATACTGTACTAGGTTCTAATTCTGTTTTTTAGGTAGGATGTAGAGATATCTTTGGATGCATTTTGTTTTTGTTACCTTTGTTCTGTTGCACTTTATAAAAGGGTTTCTTCTTCTCAATGCACACAGACCACTCTTCCCGTCCAGGAGCTCACAAAGATCTTGACAAAGAAAGGCTATGAGGTGATGACATCTGATGATGCAGGCCGATTTGTATGCAATTATGTTTACTACCATTCACTTCGGTTCGCAGAGCAAAATGGGACAAAGTCTCTCTTTGTGCATGTACCTCTGTTCTTGACCATAGATGAGGAGACGCAAATGCAATTTGCTGCTTCCTTGTTGGAGGTACTTGCTTCTTTGTATTAATAATATCTATTAGCATCCATCTTGCTCTTAATCTCCACAAGCATTTAAGCTTGTACAGTTATGGATGACTATTGTTAAGGTGGATGCTTGTATTGAAATGTTCTAATAAACGAATGGGTGTATGGTGAATGAAAAAAAGTGTGTTAATTGGTTGCTCAAAGACTTCTCATGTACTTTCATCGACCTTTCCCAAAAGGTTTGGCAACTGACTGAAAGGTTCTTGAATATCAGTTTACTATGTGAATGAATAAGAGATTTCAGTTCGCTATTATCTTTATTCATTGTACACATTACATGTCTTCTACCTCCACCAATTTGTGCTTTCAATATTGCTCCCGAAAGGGTTTTTGTGGACAACTCGGTTGAATTTTACCCTTCTCAAATTGGAATATGAAATCCTATCTCATAATAAAAAGGGTAAATTTTCATGTGAAGACTCTCAAAAGGTAGCAAGGCACAATCATGGAATACAATATGCCATTCTATTTACTTCGCGATCCACTCTGGCTCGCTGATTTCCCTTGGATTCCTGTTTCTGGTAACCAAATGGACCATCAGTTCTTGACAACTCGTGCATTGTATGCTCGATCCCTTGCTCCGAATAACTTCAACTTTCTTAAATTGACACTTGAATTTTCAAATTTGAGCCATTTGATGGATTGTTAAGGCTTGAAATCTGAACTAGAAATCTAGAATGCTACATGCATTGCCACCCACTCTTTCCAGTTTCAACGCCAAAGTTGTGGCTTTGTGATGAAAGCTAAAAAGAGAGAGGAGGTTCAGAAAAGTTTAAAGGTGTTGGATATTTTATATTTCTTATTGCTTGATAAATGCTCAATACACCTTCTATTCGTAGCCTTAAAATTGCAACGCTAATAAAAATAATCCTAATCCGAGACATAATCTAAGATAGATGATTATAATCAGAATTCAGAACTGTCCTTGATCATGTCAGATTATGTTTCTGACTTACAATGCTCAACATCAGTTACCAATAGTCCCCACAGGAGCAAACCCCATCACGAAAATGGTGAAAACGATGAGTATCTCTAATGATGATCTCTCGTTCAGCGATCTTGGATATAAGCTTGGTAGCAACATGGCAATCCCCACAAACACGAATATTCTTGGTAATTCTGATTGTGCTTCCAGGCTTTGTATTCAGAATGGCAAACACAATTGCCAGCTTCTCACTATGAACTGCTAGATGGCATTCTTTGTCCTCCTCTTCCACATCGTGAAGAGCAGAATCAGTTTCAGGCATGTAACCTAATTCTTTCATTCTTCCAACTAATACACCTAACGCCTTGTAGATCTCCTTTGATTGAGTATGAGACTGGTCACCAGCAAGAAAGGTGTAAACATGATCGTTGATCTCAACATTGCTATTGCCTGGAATTTTTTTGATTCCCTTGCTGTTCATGATTGACCTAACCGTTTCCACATCTTGCCATCTTCCAGCCTTTGCATATATGTTGGATAGCAACACATAATACCCTGACTGTTCAGGAGCTAACTGGTACAGGTGGTCAGCAGCCAAAAGTGCAATATTCATGTTAGAGTAAACCCGACAAGCACTCAACAGAGACCCCCAAACTCTTTCGTTAGGCTCCATTGGCATCTGTCTGGTCAAATGATAGGCCTCGTCTATTTTCCCAGCACGTCCCAATAGATCTACCATGCAATTATAGTGTTCTATCCCTGGAGTTATCCCATATTCAGCCATTAGATTAAAGCAATACCTCCCCTCGTCAACCAATCCTGCGTGACTGCAGGCTGCTAGAACAGAAACAAAAGCAATCCAATCTGGAGTAAAACCTGAGTCCCTCATCTTTTTAAAGAGAGCCACAGCATCCTTACCTTGGCCACTCATGCCATAAGCAGAGATCATAGAAGTCCATGACACAACATCCCGAAACATCATTTGATCAAATACTGCCCTTGCTTCCTTTAAGCATCCACATTTTGCATACATATCAATTAATGCATTCTCCAATAATAAATTTGGCCGAAGCTTCTTCCTTTCAACATATTCATGGATTCGTCTTCCTAACACCGCAGCTGAAAGGTCCCCACAAGCAGGAAGCACACTAGAAATAGAGACAGCATCGGGTTCAACCCCATGCACTTGCATCTGCAAATACAAGTCCACTGCTTCATTAGGCATTGCATTATTCACATACACTGCTATCATCACGTTCCAAGAAATCAAACTCTTTTCTTTCAGCTTCACAAACATGTCCTTAACATACAAAACATTATCACAAGATGTGTTCGTCACAGCTGGCAAGAGACTTCCCATTGTGCCAGCATCAGGTTTTAGCTTCAAATCCTCCATTTCCCTACAAAGTTTCAATGCATCATTAAACCTCCCATTTTGTGCATACCCAGCAACCATCGAATTCCAAGAAACCATATCCCTCCCTGGCATCTCATCAAGAACTCGCCTTGCCGCATCCAACCACTTACATTTCCCATACATGGAAACTAACCCATTCCCAATATAAAGATTCATATCAAGCCCAAGTTTCACAACAGCACCATGAATTTGCAAGCCAACCCACAAATTCCCAGACACCGAACACGCCTTTAACACACAAGGATAAGTATAATTATCAGGATAAAACCCCTGATTAGCCATGGTTTTGAAAACAAGTAAAGCATCTTGGTATAAACCATTGTTAACATAGCTTCTAATCATGACATTAAAGAACACAACATTTTTGTCAGTAATTTCATCAAATATGTGGCGTGTGTAACATGGTTCACCACAAGCGGCATAAGCCCTCATTAATTTGATGCCAAGTGAAGGGTTTGGGTGAAGGTTTTGGTCAATTAAAATCTTGGAATGGAGCTTTTTAAGTGTTTTGGCATCTGGGTTTACGTCCAAAATTTTATTACACAAGTCTTCTGTTAGGGCTGTGAATTTTGGGGAAAGTTGAGGTTTTTGGGTTGTTAAAGAAAAGGGTTTTGTCTGTTTAGCAGTTGAAAATTGGCGGGAAAGAGAAGAAATTGTTTTCATGAATTAATCTCTGTGCCTGTGATTTTGATTGTAGTATCACTTCAACTGTGAAACAGAGTTATATATAGTTTGATAAGGGTCTGTACAGACCCAGTTGATAAAACTACAAATTATATATTTAATAGCATTTAATTAGTTATCTGTAAAGATTTATTCGTGGTTTCTTCTTCTATGTGTTACATTAAGGTTACATGGTGTTTTATGTTTTTAGTCCCTTTTGTTTATATAATCAATCATGTGTTTTTCCATTAAAAAAATATAAAAAATAATGTGTTTTATTTTTCCAGAGAAAAAGAGTGCCATTAGGATATGATTTTTATTCTCTAGGCAAGGTGTTGAAGACAACTAACAAGGGAGCTTCTATTCTTTTCTTTGGCGCTATCTTGCAGTACGAAATGAAACTCCACATTGAATCCTAGAGCCAATTCTTTCAAAGAGACTATGATGCTATATATCCCATGCGCAGCCTCGATTTTGAGATTTAACATGTTCATACTGAGGATTTTCGGTACAATGTCGCGTCCTGAATTGGAATCTTGTGCCAGCGAGAAATGCTGCTTTTCCTCAAGATGGAGTAGCAGTCCTCGTTTCATCAACTTTATGATTTCCTGAACTCCATTCTTACCTTCATGTTTCTGGTAACCAAATGAGCCATCAGTTCCTGGAGGGCTCTTTTTTCTTTGCAGCCCAATGGATTGTTAGGCTTGACAGTTGAACTGGATACAATTCTAGAATGATGAATGCATCACCTCTAAATCTTTCCAGTTTCAAAGCCTTAAGTCATGGCTTTCTAATAATTAGCCCATGTATCTTGTGACTTAACACAACATGATGAGCAAGGCAACGTATCACAACAGAGTAGTCACTCAGAATCAGTCACCATTAATAGCCTGCACAACAGCGAATTCCACCATGAAAATGGCGAAAACAACGATTATCTCTAACAATGAGAAGAGTGATTTCTTTGGAAACAATCAAGATTGCAAAGATTACTTCTATTCATATTGTAGGTTAAATAGTGGTGAAGCAGCTGATGCAGTGACGATAAAAGAATAGGTAAAGCTGCACTTTCTAGGCTGAGATACATGCACTTTCTAGCTAATCTTCCTTAAATTACTAACATGACAATTCTCTGGATTCTAAAATTAGATATTGCTGCATGTAAAATTACAATGTTGACAAGTTACTCAAACAATTATTCTTCTTCTTCCTTTTCTTTTTCTTCTTATGTTATTTTGTGACAAGAAATCGAGCACACGTACGCCATTTGGATGTAGGTCAGATACATTTCGATATAACCTTCTTCCACAGTAATTGGCATCTCATGCTCTTTAGCCAATTGCCTGATAAGATTTGTACCAGAGACAATTACCCCATTTCACTTTTCTGACCTCCGGTGCGGTTACTTTGTTGTTCGGGGAAAGAATTGTTCCAATTCCATTGCCCTTGGGAACCTGAAGCAGCGGGTTCTGTGTCATCTATGGCTGCCGCTGTTGCAACAATGTGCATCAGCTCAGCTTCATCAGATGGAGCCATGTATGTGATATCAAATGCTCCACAATAGGCGAGTCTATCTGCTCCAACCAAACCAGCTCTATCCATGGCAAAAAGGTTTGGTAACTACTATTGAAGATCAACAGATGTGAATTGAAGTTTTCAAGGGGAAAAAAGGTTTAAGTATTGTAGGAGAAGTGCATGGCGTACTACCCTTGTATTTTTTTAAGAATCAATGCACTAATCAATTACAACAATAATTATTGTTACTAATTAATCAAATTATTCTACTTTGAGTAAATCAGTTTGGACACAAAAAATATGATTATATTCCAGTTAAATAATAGATGAAATCATAATTAAAAAACTTCAAAAAAATAGTAATCATCGTCACGTTTAGGTGTAAGAACTTCTTTTTCTCATTTTTGGTAGGTAAACAACACTATGGTTATGGCTCTGCTCACCATACCGAGTCCTTTATCAAGCATCAGGA
Organism: Populus trichocarpa; assembly: GCF_000002775.5. Classification (NCBI taxonomy): domain Eukaryota; kingdom Viridiplantae; phylum Streptophyta; class Magnoliopsida; order Malpighiales; family Salicaceae; genus Populus; species Populus trichocarpa. The sequence goes on along the minus strand of NC_037289.2, from coordinate 422,248 downwards.
TTTTGGGTTGTTAAAGCAATTCAGGCAAACTTCAAATCCATCCCCCAACTATTGTTGTAGTATCAACTATGCCCCTAAAGTATTTTAATTGCATCATTTTGAAAATTAGTGGAAAAGAGAAAGTATTATGTTCATAGGCTAATCTTTGGGCATGGCTGTAGTCTAGAAAATGAGGCAACTACTCATCCAGTAGAGAATTGGGCTCGCCTTTTCCTCCATCCCATTTAGCCCACGGGGGGGTATTTGGTGTCTCTAATGTGAGAGCTTTAGGTAGGGAATTTATGTCTGAGCCGTAAAGGTCAAGTTTGGCTCCTATGGTCCCAAGTTTCTCGAAGAAAAATATCCTTTCTTGGTGCCCCCATAGACCCTTTCTTTTGCTTGGTGTGCTTTTGGAATCCGGCAAATTAACTATGATTCATCCTTGCTACCCAGCCAATTTATTAAATTTACACTAAATTATTGTTTGGAAATGTTTTTTTTTTATAGCATTTGGTTATTGAATTAGAACAAAAAGGAGACAAAAATAATTTGGGTAGAAAAGACAAGTCTTTTAGTATTTTTTATTTTGAAAGGATATAAAATCACTTCAAAACAATCCCAAAAACAAATTATTAATATATATTTATTTTTATATCACCAACCTAGAGCTTTTTTTTATTTGTTTTTTCTCTCATGAAACATTAATCAAATTCAACCAAAGTGATAATCCTCTAATTAACTTGCAACTGTTTGATATAAGAATTCAATTTTTAGAATTTATTTTCTGTTCCTACTTCTTGAAATCTAAATTTCTTGTTCGTCCCTTTTGTCTTCTCTTCTATAGCAATAACCAATTAGTTGCAAATAACAAGCAGATCCAAGAAATCTGACATCTCCATTCCATTATAAGGTTTGAAACATGAAATAGGGTGCAATTAATTTTGTTGAACTAAAACCTCTAATTCCATGTTAGGCAATGATAGCTAGCCTTTTGGTCTCTGACATGTAACTAAATCTACTTTACATACGGGTCTGATACAAGTTATTCTGACACTGATCAATATTGTTCTGGGGTAAGAATTGTGGGATCCCATCCAACAAGCAAGAAACTGGTGGAATGGTAAGATTCTGCATTGCCCCATAAGCATTCCAGCAAAATGGATTTGCCATAAATTGTCCTTGAGCAGGAAGCAACTCAATTTCTGATAACCTGAGGTTGGTGCATGGAACTGAATCACTGCAAGCCAAATGCAAAGGTGGACTCCTAATATCATAGGTACCTTTAATGTTTGTGTACAAAATATCAGAAATGTAAACTGAACTAGTTTGGTTAGTGCAATTCCTGGTTTGGCAGTAATACTGGTCTATGATTATTGGATTGCGAACTGTTTCCATGTGAATGTTGTGGAATGTGATTTTAGACACAGAACCATATCCACCTTGCCATGTCTTAATTCGGACACCATTATCGGAATACTTGATTACTGAATCTGTCACTGTTATGTTCGACACACATGCTCGCGAGTTGCGGATTCCAAGACTACCAATGCTGCAACAACAATAATATCAGACACCAAATGTTTATTTTTTTGAACATCTCTCGAATCAATGCTAATAAATGACTTTGGCAACATAGCAAATTCGATTCCCTCACTGCTGCCAGATTTTCCTGTTTACTTTTCGTCGAATTTGTTGCTGAGTTTTATGGATAGATTAGGGGGTGACATTATCAATGAGTCACAAAGCATTAAAAATCTTGGATCACTGTAAGTTGAGCTAAGAAGTTGAAATTAGAGCATTAGAATCCCTTTTTGGAGGCGCCTAACTTCTGTACTCATCTTTTGGGGAGAAAGTATTTAGGCAAAAGCTTAACAAAATGTACCTTATGCCATGGCTTGGACCACAGGTAATGTTCTTTATATCGACATTATGACAACCAGCTCCAATTGATACACAGTCATCACCTGCAGTAGAAAAAGCAGAGGAAATAATGGAACTCAGAGAGTGAATATTCATGGAGATGATGAAGAAAAGTTCTGTAGTCTAAGGAATTAATACCATTTGATACAACAGAGTTATGTATTTGGACATTGTATGTGTTCTCTATGTGAATCCCATCTGTGTTAGGGCTTTGAGCTGGTGATTTGATGCTAAGCATTTGTACAATAACATTTTGACAGTTATCAAACCGGAAATGGAATTGGGGACTGTTCTTCACTCTGAGTCCGTGGACTGTCAAATTGGAGCTCGTGAAAAACCTAATAGCCTGCATTAATTATAGAGCAAAAACAAAAGGTTGTAAAATTTCATGAAACCCTTGATTCATCATGCAGAAGTAGTTCTTTTACTTACAACTGGGCTATCACAAGGACCAGGAAGTGTTGTGCCATTAATCCCCTAAATTTTGCAAGCATAGCAAGTTAGTTAGAGAGATTAAAAAAAAAAAAAAGAGAACTATTAAAGAAATTAACTAACCACATACCACGTGTGTTTGATAATACAGTGCAATTAGTTATTTATATTAAAAATATTATTGATTTAATAGTTTTTTTTTAAGTATATTACAATAATTTTAATATAAACTCATTTTGAAAAGTGTTTTCACAGGCCGAATAGAGCCTAAAATTAATGACTTACTTTGTGAGGCTTGCATGGCAGATTCCACCACTTCTCTCCTCTCCCGTCTATAACACCACCTCCTTGCATTGACATTCCATTGATCTTGTAAAACACTAGCCATTGTCTCTTGTTCATCTTACTAGGCCATGATTCAGGTCCATCAGGTGGCATTATAGTTCCATCAATCTTCTCATAAAGCAAAATAACCAATCAGTTTTTTCTCCCACTTAATAATGTATATATATTGGAATTCAATTCCATAACAAAATACTTAGAGCCAGTCTTAGCTTAGTTATTATTTTACTGAAATTACCTGAAACACGAGGCTAGTTTTACAAGGTCCTGTAAAGATAGTAGGCTGTATCATAAAAGAATAATCATCAGGAGCAAGTAGAATAGCTGATTCATTCTGCAGGCAAGCAGTATCCCAAGCCATCTTGAATGCTTGTGTATCATCTGTTACACCATCACCAACAGCACCAAAAGATAGCACATTGTAAACCCTTGCAATTCTTTGAATTGGGCTAGGACTAGGACTAGGACTTGGAGAATCCTTATAATAACTTGGACTAACAGGCGCCTGAGGAGCAGGAGCAGGAGGTAGTGAAACGTGGGAAACAATGTCCGAGTGTTTTGATCTACTCTTGGCATGAACTCTCCCTTCAGTGTAAGTAAAGAAGAAGAGAGAGAAGAAAGAAAAAGCCAAAAGGAAAATTTTAGACAATGTCATGGTTACCATACTGCGATGAGGGAATCAATGTAAGTGAAGATAAAAAGGTAATGGTCTATACTTATAGAAACATAGAGAAAGTTTCAAGTTGAGTACTAGAATAGAATAGGGTTTTGTTGTGGTTACTAGGTGTAGCCAAGCTCAATATCACGCTTTGGACATTGAATTCAAAGAAGACAAGTTGAGTTTTGAAAGATGATGGAGCTTTTTTCACGAGTAAAGAAAGAGATTAGAGGAGGAGACAAAGAGAAGGCGAAGGCACCCACGTTTTAGGCATAGTTATTAAACCCGGCCCGGCCCGGCGGGTCGACCCGGGACCCGGTCGACCCGGTGGCTGGACCGGTCCGGGTTTAATAAAAGACCGGCTGTTGCAACAGCCCGGCCAAACCCGGGCGACCCGGCGGGTCGACCCGGAACCCGGGCGACCCGGGCGAACCCGGACGAGACCCGGTTTTTTTTTTTTTTTAAATGTGAGATTTGAAACCCATTAGTATATATACTCTATGTTTTCATGAAAAAAACCATGTTTTTTCAATGTGGGATAAAAACCTTTTGGTTTAAATATTTCAACTTAAAAGGATAACATAGTATCTTTTCAATGTGGGATTTGAAGCCCTTTCATATATATACACTATGTTCCCATGAAAAAAACCATGTTTTTTCAATGTGGGATAAAAAAACCTTTTGGTTTAAATATTTCAACTTAAAAGGATAACATAGTATCTTTTCAATGTGGGATTTGAAACCCTTTCATATATATACACTATGTTCCCATGAAAAAAACCATGTTTTTTCAATGTGGGATAAAAAAAACCTTTTGGTTTAAATACTTCAACTTAAAAGGATAACATGGTATCTTTTCAATGTGGGATTTGAAACCCTTTCATATATATACTCTATGTTCCCATGAAAAAAACCATGTTTGTTCAATGTGGGATAAAAAAACCTTTTGGTTTAAATACTTCAACTTAAAAGGATAACATGGTATCTTTTCAATGTGGGATTTGAAACCCTTTCATATATATACTCTATGTTCCCATGAAAAAAACCATGTTTTTTCAATGTGAGATTTGAAACCCATTAGTATATATACTCTATATTCCCAAGAAAAAAATCATGTTTTTTCAATGTGGGATAAAAAACCTTTTGGTTTAAATACTTCAACTTAAAAGGATAATATATTATCTTTTCAATGTGGGATTTGAAACTCATTAGTATATATACTCTATGTTTCCAAGAACAAAATTATGTTTTTTCAATGTGGGATAAAAAACTTTTTTAGTTTAAATACTTTAACTTAAAAGCTTAACATAATATATTTTTAATGTAGGATAAAAAAAATTTTAAAATATTCTTTTAAACTTCATAATATGTATAATCTATATTTACATGGATTTTTTCATATGAAATATTAAAATTTTAATTTTTTTTTAATTTTTCCGGGTTGACCCGAGTTGACCCGGGTTGACCCATGAAACCCGGGACCCGGCCCCTTGGCCGGGTCAACCCCCGGGCCGGGTTTAATAACTATGGTTTTAGGGAGTTGAAAACATTTAACGACGTGTGTGTGTGTGTGTGTGTGTGACCACTTGAAGCACTATACATATAAACATCAACTTGGTGAAGGGAGGATATCCTGTATGGACATATATAGTGCATAGAATTGTTTCAATGGAGGTTGCTTTTATACTCTAGGAATTCTTAGTGGAAGCTCCTTTTTGGGAGGGGGTATTTTGTATGTGTTTGTGCTTTTAAGTCTATCTATAATATAATGGAGGCATGAGACCGACCAATTCCATTTAGAGATTGGTATTTTGTTCTTAGGGCAATGGTATTAAAGATATCTTTAAATCAATTTTCACGTTAATTAATTCAAATTTGATTCTTTATCATAGTATTAATATTTAAAATCACATCAAGTTAATGCATACAGATTTAAGAAGCTAAAAAAGAAAGCAAATCTTTCTAATTGATAAATCATACAAACTATACATCTTCAGACTGACTTTTTAAAATAAGATATTAATTTTTTATTATTAAGAATGTGTTATTTGATCATCAGCATTCAAGCAAAATTGGAGGAGTTGAAAAGAATGGGGAGGCACAAGGCAACTCATAATTGCTTATGCAATATGAATTGGGATTTAATGAAAAATAAAGAGAAATCAACTTGCTGCATTTGCTGGAGCAAGTGGAAATGGCAAAGAAGAATGTTTTCAATTTCATATATGGGCCGGCATTGGACAACAACCCACTAGAGAGAATTATTATTTTTTAATGTATTAGTCAACAGAAAGCAATAATTGTTTTTTTTTTTTTAATTATTGGCAGAAACTCAGCTAGCTTGCTAACCAATAGCCTTTGCTCTTGTTTTGCTGACATCTATTCAATGTCCACTTAAGGTTTTCTTAAAGCAAGGTAGCTGCTTATAACATCTCAAATAAAGAAGGTTGGAAGTGGGAGGGCAAAATGGATAGTGATTATTTGGCTCAAAGTTCTTGGGCGGTTGAGCGTGATCACTTTACCTCCTTCCATGATCATGCACCCATCTAGATGCCTGTCACAAGCGAGCTGCATACATCAATTTCAGTTTTATAGCAGATTTGTCCGACCATAGCAGTCAACGAATGGAGTTATTAAGTTCTTTTTTATCAATTAGTTATTATGATTTTGATATCATATTAAAAAATCATTTAAATTCAAAATCTCAGATGAAGTTTAATGAATAGTTTTATATTACAGCTGCCAATGCCTGTTCATTAAAAAAATGTCAAAGTGGGGTGGATTCAGGTCAATGTTCATTATCATTGCTAAAACAAATTGATAGACATGTGAGACGCACAGAATTAAAGAAACCCAGATTAGCATTCTTCCTTTCAATGTAACAGTCTATCTCCATCTCCTTGCCTCCATCTTCCGCATGGCATTATTTTGCCGTCCGCCTTCCATGATATATAGAATTGGTGGTCTAGTGAGTTTACTATTCACAGACATTTGACTTCCACTTCCATCAGCAGAGTGTTAAAATGTTTGAATTAGCAATACTAATTTGCCATGCATGAATCTTCACTCTCCTTGGATAATCATCTTCTCTTCTGAAGTCTTGAAAGACTTTCCAATCTCTACTTATACAGCTTCTATAGACTTGAAGTGCCATTTTCATTTGAGAGCCCCGAAATGGCTAATCAGTTGAGGTCCCATCCAAGCTTCAAGTGGCGGGCCCGGGATGTTAATGAATTTAGTGATGCTCCACCATGAACACCATCTTCAGTTGGAAGTCCTGAACGTATTCCTCCGGCAAGAAGACCATCTTCAGTTGGTACTGAACGTTATACTCCAACAAGAAGATCATCTTCAGTTGCTAGTGACAAGACAGTCTTCAGTTAGTAGTGAACATATTTCTGTGATGAGAACCAAGCTTCCATGTTACGGCGGAAACCAATTTGAGGTCAGAAATGAATGACCGGCAGAATTAGAATCTCTTCTGACTTGTGGGATTTTGAGTTCTCAGTTCTGATTTGAATCAAATATCTTATATTGTATCTTAATATAGATTAGGATTATCTTTATCAGTTATTTTTCTTTATTAGAATTTTTGCTAGGCTATGATAGCCAAGGCGTGTTGAATATTCAATAAGGCAAAACGCAATAAAAAATAAAATATCAAACACTGTTGACTAAGCATGACTCCATAAGTATGATCAATTTTATTTTGTTGCTATTTTTGTGGCCATGACCACTTCTTTTGATTTGTAACAGAAAAATCTAATACTAGAAGGAGATGAAGCAATAAGTATGATTAGTTATCAGGTCTGGACTGTTAGAATGGAAGCCTATTTTGATGCTAATGATATATGAAAAGCTTTAAAACAAGTATATAGAGTTCCACCCCTACCAAACAATCTAATTATTGCAAAAATAAAAAATCACAAAAAGAGGAAGCAAAGAACATCAAAAGCAGGATCAATTTTGTTTGTAGCAGTACTCTCACCCACCATCTTTAACAGGATAATGACTTCGAAAACATTTAAGGAAATTCAAGATTTTTTAAAGCAAGAATACGAAAGAAATGAGAGGATCGAAGGGATACAAGTGCTGAATTTGATCCGAGAATTTGAGATGCAAAAGGCAAAAAATGAAAAATTTAGAAACAATCAATGAATATTCTAACAGACTTCTTAGCATTGTCAATCATGTAAGACTGTTTGGTGCTGATTTTTCTGATTTTAGAATTATTCAAAAGATCCTTGTAACAATTCTTGAAAAGTTTGAGGCTACAATTTTATTTTTGAAAAACTCAAAAGATTTGTCAAGTATTACCTAGGCAAAATTGTTGAATGCATTGTAGGCATAAGAGCAAAGAAGGCTTATGAGGCAATAAAGATATATGGAGGGTGTTTTTTTTGCCAAATCTCAAAACAACTATGGTGGCAAGAACAAGAAAATAAAATAGAACAACAAGCCTAATGGTTCTGCATTCAACATCATAAATAACAGAAAGTGTTAGTGGAGACTTGATGCATGATGTTTCAAATGTGGTAGTTAAGGCATATGAAAAGGATATGCAAGACTTAACAATAATAAGGAGAAGCCAATGATGCTAAAATCAATATCTAGAGGAACAATTATTTGTGGTATCATGCTTGGCCAACAACAGCTTCACAAAAAGTCGACATATAAACAGTGGTTGTACAAATAATATGACTAATGATCGAAAGCTTTTTAAAAAGATTAATGAAACTGTTATTTCCAAAGCTAGAATTGGAAATGAAGCACATCTGACAATAGAAAGCAAACAAATAGTAGCTATTGAAGGACACTTATGTTTAAAATTAATTTTAAATGTACTATATATTCCTGAAATTAATCAAAACTTATTAAGTGTCTCTCAACTACTAAACATAGATTATAAGGTGTTGTTTGAAGATAAGAACTATATGATTGAAGATGCAAAAGGCACAAAGGCATTCAAAGTTCAAATGAAAGGTAAAAGCTTTGTCTTAGACTTTATGAACGAAGAACATGCTAATGTATATAAAGAAAACAATAATTTAATGCTTTGGCATAAAACAATGAGACATTATCATCATGAAGCTTTGTTTTTCATGAAGAAGAATAATATGGTGAAAGGAAGAAGAATAATACGGTGAAAGGCTTAACTAAATTGGAAAAGGATTCTCCTACCTGTGATGCTTGTCAATATGAAAAACTGTCAAGGTTTCCTTTTAACAAAGCAAGGCATGAAGAGCCACACAAAAGCTACAATTGATACACACAAATGTTGAAGGACCAATGAACACGTCTCTTTAAATGGCAATGTAGGCATTCAACATCAATTAACAACACCATATACCCTTCAGTAGAATGGTGTTGTGGAGAGAGAAAAAAAAACAAGAAAGTGATAGAGATGACAAGGTGATTGCTTCATGATAAAGGTCTGCTAAAGAAATTTTGGGCTAAAGCAGTTAACATAATAATTTTTCTGCTAAATAGATTGCCAACAAAAGCCTTGCAAACAAGGACCCCATTTAGAGAGTGCTTGGCAGTGTGGTAGCGGTTGCTTTTCAAATAACTTTTTGTGCTGAAATGCATGCCAATGATGTTTTTTTTTTTATATTTTTAAAAATCATTTTTGACATCAGTACATCAAAATGATCTAAAACGTACAAACCATATTACTTTTTAGAAAAAAAAAATAAAATTGAGAACGCGGTTTGCACCGCGTTCCCAAACATATTATTAAAGTTTGGTATGAATACAAATATAACAGTTAACACAACATTTGATTTTTTGTGTTTCTCTTATATTCCTCAAATGAAAAGAGCCAAATTGGATAAGAAAGCTGAAGCTGAAATTTTTATAGGCTACAGCTCTATTTCAAAAGCTTATAGGATCTTCTTACCACAAAGAAATAATGTAATCATCAGTAGGATGTTCAATTTTTTTAGTCTGATAGCTGGAATTGGAAGGATGATAAGCAACTTAAAATTTAGGAATAAAAAAATAATATAGATGATGAACCTGTTAGAGGAACCACAACAATATCTGACATTTATCAAAGATGTAATATTGCTGCAATAAAACCTGCAAATTATGAAGAAGCTGCAACTGATCAGAAATGAATAGTTGCAATGAAGGAGGACTTAAAGATGACTAAAAAAATCAGACGTGAGAATTAGTGGATAGACCTTAACATGAAAAAAAACTATAGGAGTCAAGTGGGTTTATAGATGCAAATTGAATTCTAATGTTTCGGTTTTGGAGTTCTTTCATGGTGTTTGAAGAAGTAAAAAATCATATCTCAGTCTACAATAAAAGCAAAATATATAGCTGCTGCTGCTATTGCAAACCAAACACTTTGGATCAGGAAGCTTATGGTAGATTTGCATCTGAAATAACAAGAAAAAACATAGTTATCTGTGAACAACCAAGCTGCAATATCAATATCTAATAATCTAGTGTTTCATGATAAAACAAAACACTTCAAGATTAAGTTTTTCTTTCTAAAAGAAGGAGAAATGAAGTTGATTCAATGTAAAACTTAAGAATAAAGTGTAGACATCTTAACAAAAGCACTTCTTAAGTTCAGGTTTGAGTATTTAAGGCAGAAATTAAGAGTTTGCAACTTTAGAGTCAAGAAGGAGAATTGTTGACCAAGCATGACTCAAGAAGTATAAACGATTTTTATTTGTTTCTATTTTTATGGCTATGACCCTTTCTTTTTATTTGTAACAGAAAAATTTGATATGTAAGGAGATTTTCTTGTAATTCAGTTTCATTCCTATTATATAAATAAATGCTTTGATATTCAATAAAAAATACTCTTCTGCAATTCAAGAAATATAAAACTTGCTTTCTCTTTCATATAACCAACAAACACCCTTTCATAATTTTTTTTTAACCTATCTTTCTTGCTAGCACAAAGCACTATGACACCAGCTACACACCAATATTCTCGATATATGATTGAGAATCCATCGCTGGGGATGGATAGGCATGTTGCTTTGAGAATGCACGAGAGTATAAAGAGGAATGGATTGAGAAAAGAGGCTGGGAAGATTATTTGTAAGGAGGAAAATGAGATAAAGGAAATAAAAGAAGAGGGAGTTGATCAGGTTAATTATGAGGAGGTTTTAAGAATGGATTATTTGCTGAGAGATGGCTTTGTTGGATATCTTGCGTTTCAAAAGCGTTTTAAAAAAATAAATATTTTTTATTTTTTTTTATTTCAAATTAATATTTTTTTGGTATTTTCAAATCATTTTAATATGCTAATGTCAAAAATAATTTTTTAAAAATAAAACAATATGCATTTTTAAGTAAAAAACACTTTAAAAAATAACCGCAATTACATTTCTAAACAGACAACGTACGAGATCGATCTAGCGCGCTCTTGAGTCTAACCTTATCTCTCTGTGATTTCTAACGAAGGTAATGCAAGAACAAGTAGCAACATCCTCCATTATCCTTCAAAGAATCATCGAAAGGAAATTTATGTGTACTAAGGGTCCATTTTGAATTGCAATTAGACAAATCCGGAAACTGCAAGATGGGACGCGCCTCACATGTATACTCTTTGTGTTGAAGCACACAAGCGGTGATCACATTCGTCTCTAGGTGGAGCATTATAAAGAAAAGGCAAGTACAAACCACTCATCAACAACGAGGAGAAATTTCACGAGAATTAACATTAACATTAATTAACAAAAACAAAAAATACATTAAAGGAGAAGGGGTTTTATTGAATACTTTTTTTATAATACTATTTACTAGAATAATGTTATTTTTTTCTTATAATTTATTTTTTTTAATTTTAATTATATTTTTCAACATTATGTTTTATTGGGGATTGAGCCTCGTAATTTTTTTCATTTATTTTTTATCAGATTATTCTAGATTCATGATCTAAACCGCGCGTTTAATAGATTGACTTGAGTGTTTTTTTTCTTAATTAACTTTTTCTCTCTAAATTATATTCTTTATTATTAAGTTGATTAGAAATTAGATTTTGTGATTTGTTTTGGTCTGTTTCTTATAACATTATTTTCATCTCATGACTCAAGTCACGAGTATTTGTTTCATTTTGTATTTTATTGGATTATTCTAATCTCATACCCGGGTCATAAGTTTAACATGTTAACTCAGGTGGACTCGAATTAATTTTTTAATTTTTTTAATTGATTTTTTTATTTTTAAATTTACCAAAACAACCAAGTAATAATGTAATATCCTATATAATTTAAATTTCGTTACATTGAAAAAATATTTATCCGATCCATGATCAAGTACGAAAACTATGCCCAGTTAGGGAGTGATGCGGCATAAAATTATGGAATACATGATCTGAGAAATCAATCACAACATGTGAAATACGAGGATGAGCTGTGATGTAGGAAGAACACTTAAAATGCTAGAGAGTCTAAAGACTTGAAGAAGTAGGGCTGTCCCCCACAGCCACAGGATGTATTATTGTCCGAATCTGCCTTCCATCTGGTCCCACCATATCACAGCATCCTGCCTAATCTTCTCAGCACCCATTGACTTTATAGTCCTCCTTTGCCTCCCTTTCAAGGGTAGAATTGCCCTTTCCTCCATGATTGCTACCCTTGAATGTGAGAACTGTTGTACTTTGTGGTTGCCGTTTTCCTACTTGCCCTTGTAGGGTGGGGCAACCATTGTCAAGATCACCTCCCTTTTTATTTAAATACAATTACAATTATTTCCCTCGTCCTATTAAAATACCATCCAACCAAAACAAATAAATAAATAAATAAATAAATAAATCAAGTTTCATGCATGGCTTTGGACTTTGAAAGGTGAAGAAAAAAAATAAAAAATTATTGTCAAAGCTCCTCCTCCTCCCCTGTGCTGCAATTGCATTTGTGAATGATTGACTGCAAAACAGTAGAGTGGAGTGTCTTGTTCTTTCTACAAAAAAAAAAAAAAAAAGGGGGGGGGGGGGGGGGGAGAAAGAAATCATTGAACATATTTTTAAATGTTAAAATCATCTCTCCAACCAATAATTTCTTCTTCAAGGTCGTCTATGAAATTATAGTGGGAAGTGCCTTTCCTGCAATTCCATGATCATAAGTGGGTAATGTATAAATTGCTGCTGTTGTTAGAGTCAAGTAAAATATAAATTGATTTCTGCTTTTTTATATCATTTGAAAAAAAAGGGAAATAATTTTTTTTTTAATAAAAAGCAATCATTTTAATTTTCCCATTAGATATGTGTTGTGCTATTGTCTCCATTCCAAAAAAAAAAGGGAAATTAACTATTTTTCTCTTTTAATTTATAAACTAGTATTAATAAAAAGAAATATTCTTTGGGATAAAAGTATTCAGATATACCATTGTTTATGGTTTTTTTTAACAATAAGATTAAAGTAGTTAGACATACCATTGTTTTTTTTACGTATTTAAAAACTTTCTTAATTATTTTTATTTTTTTATCTCTAGATAATAATCAAATATTGTCTTTATTTTTACAGTATTCACGAGTGGATGCTTTTTTTATTTTATAAGAATTCACCCCTTGAATTTGGATTTAATTAAAAAACAATTCATGAAAACAATTTTATGAATACACATGTATTTATTCAAGGCTTGGATGATGTGAATTGAGTCATATATTAGTAAAATAAAAACAATTTAAAAAGATATATTTAAAAAATATATATAGTTGTTTTTATTCTTAAAGTATTTTATTTCATGTACCGACCCAAACCTTAATCATGCTATAACAACTCTTCAGTCTTCATTATTATTATTTTTTTCTATAAATAGCTGTCTTTATTCTTAAAGTATATTAATTATACAATAAATATTTTTTTTTCATATTATCATTTCAGTTCAAATTGATAAAAAAAAAAAACCCCTAACTAAACCTAAACCTAAACCTAATGGACTGACACAAGCACATTAGCACACCTTAAAAAATTAAAAATTAAAAAAAAGGAGGACAAAAACAAAAGAGAAAGAGAGAAAGAAAGCACTTTCTTTTGTGTATTGTATTGGAAGGCAGCTTGTTGTGTTATTGCCCACAAAAATGGATCTGTCTTCCCCACCTTCTCTCTCCACTGTCTGATCCTCAGCTCCTCTTCCTCATCTCCACCTTCAAAACGGCATCTTCTTTAATACCCAGGATTTTTTCCGGCTTAATTGGTATGTTTTCTTATTCTCTCTGTTTCTCTTTTTATTCAAAAATTGGCATCTTTTTTATTTAAGCGTGAAAAGATTGAGACTTTTTGGGTTTTTTTGACATAGATTGTGTGTCTTGGCTCCCGGGGTTTCTTGGTTTTGGATCAAATTGTGATGGGTTGTCTTGGATCTTGTTAAAGTTTTGAGTTTTGCATCTGGGCTCTATTTTTTTTTTTATGTTCTTTGGGAGCTTGAATAATTTTTTTTATGTTTATGGGTTTTGATTATATTTTAAAAGTTCTGTCTTGGGAATTTTGTTGGGAGGATTTGTTTGTTTTCGTTGTTAGATCTTAGATTGAAAGTTGTGGACTTTGTTTGAGCTATTGTAATTTTTTAGTTAGTTATGTCTTATGTAGATCAAAACACCTTTTTCAGGTTCCATTTTGCATGTCATTATTTTTTAATGTTTTAATTTATTCATCTGGGGTGATTTGTGGCGAAAGTGCTTGACTTTGATGGCAAAAAACTTGTCCAGAAAACTTGATTTACTGCTGTTTTGTGGGAATTTACAGAGCTCTTGTGTCTTTGTGTTCTATTGTGTTGGTGTTTGAGCATTTTGATTTTGAACTTTGTGCAGGAATTTCATTATAGAGCCTGACTTGATCTGTTGGTTGTGCTATGTATGGTCACCGGTCATTGATTTTTAAGCTGTGAATTGGATAAACTTTGGAGTCCGAGTTTTTGTTGGAGTACTAGCTTTCCTTTTGTGGGTTTTGGTTTAGTTCTGTTACTGCACGTTGTGGAGAATCAATGAATGTATTTTATATGTATTTTGATGCAACTAAATCTGTCTTCTGAGATTTTTAACCTTCTCCGTTCCAGCAGGTAATGTGTAATTGCATTGAAGTTCAAGAGTAAGACAGAATAATTTGTTCTTGTCTAACAAATGGGTTCTGTGGGCGTGGCACCTTCTTCGGGATTAAGAGAAGCTAGTGCCCATAATGCTGGTGTGGATAAGTTACCTGAGGAAATGAATGACATGAAAATTAGAGATGACAAAGTATGGCAATCAGCTCCTTGTCGTTGGTTTATGCCTCTTTTTGTTGTTTTTAGTGGATTTCGGATGCAGTCACTCACTCAGGTATGCTTTTCAGGAAATGGAGGCAACAGTGGTGGATGGTAATGGTACAGAGACAGGTCATATTATAGTAACAACAATTGGTGGTAGAAATGGCCAGCCAAAGCAGGTATAATTGTTGTCTTTTTTCTTCATATCTTCTAGCAAGTCAAAATCCCCTTGCAGTTTGAGGGGTAGTCCTCAGGATGTAACCTGATTTAAACAACTGGCACCATTTCCTCCCATTATTCACCTTGTTATTATCGAAGCCTCAACAGATACGATTAGGAGAATTCCATAATGGTTTCTCCATACATTGATATTTACTGTTATCCTCCAAGTGCCATGATTTTACCATAACTTCACCGCATAACCCATCCCATTCTAAGACATTCTTCTCCATTTCTAATTAAAGACAGTGAACCAGCTATTTGGTTTGTCTATCAGGGCATGTCCCATTCACTTTGTTGTATTATGCTTCTTTTATTCCTAGTTAATATGTTTTTCTTCCATTTAAACCATGCAGACTATAAGTTACATGGCTGAGCGTGTTGTTGGGCATGGTTCATTTGGGGTTGTTTTCCAGGTATGCTGTTTTAGACATTAGTGTTTTGCTGAATGTTCATCAATAGTGTAATGTTACTTCCTTTCCAGACTTTCTCACCAAGTGTTCATGTTTCCATTTTGCCTTTGCAATTTTGGCTTTAGGCAAAATGCTTAGAGACTGGTGAAACTGTTGCTATAAAGAAAGTTCTTCAAGATAAGAGGTATAAGAACCGTGAGCTGCAAACCATGCGTCTTCTTGACCATCCGAATGTTGTCTCTTTAAAGCATTGCTTCTTTTCGACAACTGAGAAGGATGAGCTTTACCTTAATCTGGTTCTCGAGTATGTCCCGGAAACTGTTCATCGTGTGATTAAACACTATAGCAAGTTGAATCAGAAGATGCCACTAATATATGTCAAACTTTATACGTATCAGGTATGGAGCTGATCAATTGAATTGGGTTTTACAATGGTCTTCTCTTAAGTTACAGTTTAGATGACCTAGTTCTTGTGGATCCATTTTCTTTCTTTCCATCTTTTTTTTGGCATTTTATATCCATTACTTTGTTATTTCTTTCTCCCAAGGCAGCTAGAGTTTTTACCTCAATGCACGGAACAGTATCTTCTTGGAGGTATTGTTTATCAGGAACATTGGTAAGGTATTAACGTGTTGATTCTTGGCAGATATTTAGGGCATTGTCATACATCCACCGTGCAATTGGAGTTTGTCATCGTGATATTAAACCTCAAAACCTTTTGGTAAGAGTTCGTGTGCATTTTTTAGGCATATACCTGTATATGTTTAATTGTGATAAAAATATAGAAATATGTCTTCTCATAAGGGTCTCACTTCTCTGAAATTTAAATCTCTGACAAAAAAAAAAAAAAACTATAAATATTTGGCTTTGATTTGCACAAATGAAGTGGTTATCCTTTTTTATTGGAGGACACAATCTTTGTGTTGTTTACAAGGTCTCTTATTCCATGTCAGAATTTTTTTAAAAGTTATCTTCAATTTTTTTCTTGATGCAGGTGAATCCTCATACGCATCAGGTTAAATTGTGTGATTTTGGAAGTGCAAAAGTCTTGGTATGCTTTGCTCCTTGGTATTTTTGTCTCTTTGGTGTTTATGTTTGCTTTTATTTTTAGTGGGATGCTGTTTCTTCTGACAGGTAAAAGGGGAGCCAAATATATCTTATATCTGCTCTAGGTATTACAGAGCACCTGAACTTATATTTGGAGCAACTGAATACACGACAGCTATTGACATCTGGTCTGTTGGCTGTGTCCTTGCTGAGCTATTGCTTGGACAGGTAGGAAGCTTTTGTGGACAAGGTGTATTTGATTTGTTTTACATAAATGATCTCCACGACAAGCTTAATAAATGTATCGATTCTGTCAGCCTCTTTTTCCTGGTGAGAGTGGAGTCGACCAGCTTGTGGAGATTATCAAGGTAAATTTAGTATCCTGAACCTTTTAATAGCTGTCTAGGCATTATTAAGTTTAGCTTTTTACTCACATTAAAAGGCTTTGTCTACACTTTGGTAAAATGTGTGTTTCTGTTGGGACCTACTTTATCGTTGATTTATTTTAATTCATAAAATGCCATTATTTTCCAGGTTTTGGGTACTCCAACAAGGGAGGAAATTAAATGCATGAACCCGAATTATACAGAGTACAAATTCCCCCAGATTAAAGCTCATCCTTGGCACAAGGTATTAGCAATTCTAGATGAATGTTTCATGGTTTGTGTTATTGCATTCTTATGACTCTTACCACCCATGAACTCCTGTTGGTTTCACTTTTAGATTTTCCACAAGCGCATGCCTCCTGAAGCAGTTGATCTGGTTTCTAGATTACTGCAATACTCCCCTAACCTACGGTGCACTGCTGTGAGTATTTTTCTGGACTAGGTTATGGTTCCTTTGATTCTATAATTTTTGTGAATTCACCATAACCTTCTTTGAATGTCGTTGTTTCTTTCCCAAGAATTACATGTTGCTATTTGACTTTGAAGGCCTAACAGCTGCATTAAACTGTCATTTAAATATGGAGTTGGTTATTGTTTGATGTTAATCAATTACTCAATTTAGATGCTTTTACCTAATGTTTATTATAGAAACTGACCATGTTATGTGCTTATTGCAATCATGTCCTCTGGGCTTGTTTAATTCTTTGTTTGATTAAATTTTTTTTACTACTATTTACTTTGGTTGCAGCTGGATGCCTTGACACATCCCTTTTTTGACGAGCTCCGTGATCAAAACACCCGCCTGCCAAATGGGCGTTTCCTCCCACCGTTATTTAACTTCAAATCTCATGGTATGAAATTATTATAGAGGAAATCGTTTTCATGAACTGCAGTTTATTATCCATTAATCATGATGCTTACCATCTGTTGTTTCTACTGCTGCTGTTCCAACTAGAATTGAAGGGAGTTTCAGTGGAGACACTGGTCAAATTGATACCCGAGCATGCAAGAAAGCAATGCCCCTTTCTCGGTTTATGATTTTATTGTGTAAGAAACCGAGCTGAGTGATGTCCCGAACTGGAAGCTATAATTGTTCTACCTTATCTATGATGTTTGGTTCTCTATGTATCTTTGTTGTATCCTATTATTCTATTATGTAAACGCAGATTTAGAGACATGCTACTTGATGTTTGCCCTAGCCTCCATGGGTGGTCTGATTTCCCGTGTACCTTGTTCCTGTATCACAGAATATTGTAATGTTCCTAAACAGCTAAAGATCAAATGTGATTTAGTGTTCCTGAATTGGGCCTGGCAGTTCAATTGGTTCTCTCGTCTGTCGTTGTAGCTCTCCCTCATTGTTTGTTGTGGTTTGCTCTTGAACATGGTTCCTGGGAATTGAATGCAAACTGTTCATCCATAACGCGTTTAGACCCGTATAACCAAAATTGCTGAGTAAAAACTTTGAATGGATTTAGAGTAAACCTTACTATCATCCGTATAACATGCTAGATTTTCATCTATTTTGAAGATGAATGTGAGATTGAAACTTAAACCAACCTTATAAATTGATTTTAATCTAGAAGATTAATGCTCAGTGGTGTTTTAAACTTCTTGTTTTTTGAAAAATATTTAACTAATTTTTTTTAATATAATTCTGTTGTATTAATGCTAAAAATAAAAAAAATTATAAAAACATCAGTAAGTTAAAATACACTGCACCGTATCATCAACGATATGTTTTTTTTTGTATGTTTTATTTTAAAAATATAAAAAATTGTTTTAAAATCATTTGGAGATAGATTTTATTGTTCTGAAATAAAAACTGAAAATAAAGAGGATATTTTTTTTATGTTTTCTGTTTTAAGAATATAAAAAATTATTTTAAAACATATTTATTTTATTTTGTTTCAGGTTTTTTAATTAAATATGCTTTTATTTTTTTATACATCAGACAATTTGTTTTTGTTCTGTACATATAATAAAAACCAAAAATGAAATAAGGTAAAAAAATCAACCAGATTTTACCTTACATATAAATATTCATTTTCCACTAGAGAACTGATTGATGATGACCCTTTTGGCTTCTTTAGCTCCTCCTCATCTCCTCTGTTGTTCATCTTTAATCATTCCTTATTGTAACTGTCATCCATTAATCACACTCTCTATACCTCCAAATCCTTCATGTTGGAGCAATCCATTCAAAGTTGATAAAAAGTCAGTTTCATCATCATCATCATCCATTTCTTTCAAAAAGTTCACACCTTTGACCTCAACCTGTTACCTTTTGAATCATAAGATAAACATACCATAGGTACCTACAAGTTGTAATCTTTTAATTTTAATCTTTTATCTATCTGGGTTTTCTTTGTTTTTTCATAATTCAATGAATTCAAGCACCAGATTAAGCTCCAAATTCTGACCTTTTTTTATTTATTTATTTATTTTGTGGGTCTGTGTAGCTGGTTCTAAGGATCAAGAATTCTTGATTGCAGAAGTTGAGATTTGATGGCTTTTTTATTAGATGCATGGTTCCTTGTTACTGAAGTGAGGTTCATTTGAGACTTTTCAGATATAGGAGGTAATGGATCGATCCTTCTTTGATTACTAGTTTGATCAATGGATTTTTGAGGATGTGAAGTTTTAACAAAGATTTGTTTTTTCTTTTTGATTTATGAGTGCAGGAATGCCTTGCTTCTGCTAAGGGAAGACAGAGAATTGTAAGCTCTAATCCATTTCTGTGTTTGGATTCTGACAAAATGAATGGAAGTAAAAAGGGGACTGTAAAAATTTGAATTTATGATCTTTCCTTTTCTGGGAATGGATAGGCTTAAACTATAAACTTAAATTCCAAAATAAGGTCTTTATCGAATTGAACAGACTAAGATGTGCAAAGGAGATGCATCAAATGTAGTTTATGAATTAAGATCTGATAGCTCTTTAATCCAGGGCATCGAGATTTAGAACAGTTTTTAAATTTTTGCAACTTTGGAAGTTGTCATTGTTCAAGTTTCTCGGTAATATTTTGCTGGTCTTCTGATTTTGAAAATTGTTGATCATGGCTAATAAAAGCGTATCCAGATCAAACTTTTGCCATATGGAGAGAACGAAGAGAACTGATGGGTTATTTGTTATTTATCACAGTTTTTGCTGATCATTAGGCGCAACTTGCTCAGTTGTTGACAAATCAAGATCTGTATTTGAACTACATGCGATGGCTGAAAGTAGGAATGCTAATGCAAAATCCTCAAATGGGAAGCCTTCAGGAGCTGTCAGTCCATATGCGATAGATTTGGATAACTTCACTAAGCGCTTGAACTTGTTATATTCACATTGGAAGGAACACCATAATGACCTATGGGGTGCTTCTGATGTTCTTGCCATAGCAACGCCTCCAGCTTCAGAGGATCTCCGGTATCTGAAGTCATCAGCACTGAATATTTGGTTGGTTGGATATGAGTTCCCAGAGACAATTATGGTCTTCCTGAAGAAGCAGATCCATTTCTTGTGTAGCCAGAAAAAGGCTTCTTTGCTTGAGGTTGTTAAGAAGTCTGCCAAAGAGGCTGTGGGTCTTGAAGTTGTGATACATGTGAAGACCAAAAGTGACGATGGAAGTGGTTTGATGGATATCATTTTTCATGCAGTCCATGCTCAGTCAAACTCCAATGGTCATGATACTCCTGTCATTGGACATATAGCTAGAGAAAGTCCTGAAGGGAAGCTTTTGGAAACATGGGATGAGAAACTAAAGAATGCTAATTGTGAGCTAAGTGATGTAACAAATGGGTTCTCTGACTTATTTGCTGTCAAAGACAGTATTGAGCTTACAAATGTAAGGAAAGCAGCTTTCTTGACTGCTTCAGTGATGAAGCAGTTTGTGGTGCCAAAGCTTGAAAAAGTCATTGATGAGGAGAAGAAGATCTCCCATTCTTCATTGATGGATGACACAGAGAAGGCAATATTGGAACCTGCAAGAATTAAGGTAAAGCTGAAGGCAGAGAATGTTGATATATGCTATCCTCCAATTTTTCAGAGTGGATTAGAGTTTGATCTGAAACCGAGTGCTGCAAGCAATGATGAGAACCTCTACTATGACTCTACTAGTGTGATCATATGTGCAATTGGTTCTAGATACAACAGCTACTGCTCAAACATTGCAAGAACTTTTCTGATTGATGCCAATCCGTTGCAGAGCAAGGCATATGAGGTCCTCCTTAAGGCCCATGAAGCAGCAATCAGTGAATTGAAGTCTGGGAACAAGATTAGTGCTGTGTATCAAGCAGCACTCTCTGTGGTTGAGAAGGATGCTCCTGAATTAATTGCAAACTTGACCAAAACTGCAGGAACTGGAATTGGCCTTGAGTTTCGTGAGTCAGGGCTAAGTCTTAATTCCAAGAATGATCGAACTCTGAGACAAGGAATGGTTTTCAATGTGTCTCTTGGCTTTCAGAACTTGCAGGCAGAGACCAAAAACCCAAAGACCCAGAAGTATTCTGTCTTGCTGGCAGATACAGTGATTGTTGGTGAGAAGATTCCAGATGTGGTGACTTCAAAGAGTACTAAAGCTGTTAAAGATGTGGCATACTCATTCAATGAGGACGATCAGGAAGAAGATCAGCCAAAAGTCAAGCCTGAACTTAGAGGGAGTAAGACCATCTTGTCTAAGGCAACACTTAGGTCAGACAACCATGAAATGTCAAAGGAGGAGCTACGAAGGCAGCACCAGGCAGAGCTTGCCCGCCAGAAGAATGAAGAGACTGCTAGGAGGCTTGCTGGTGGGGGTTCAAGTGCAACAGATAATCGAGGTGGTGCAAAGACAATTGGTGATTTGGTTGCGTATAAGAATGTCAATGATCTGCCCCCTCCTCGGGAGTTTATGATTCAGGTTGACCAAAAGAATGAAGCCATAATATTACCAATTCATGGAAGTATGGTTCCTTTCCATGTCGCCACTGTGAAGAGCGTGTCTAGTCAGCAGGATGGTAACTGAACTTGCTACATACGAATAATATTTAATGTGCCTGGCACCCCTTTCAGCCCTCATGATGCAAATTCCCTTAAGTTTCAAGGGTCTATATATTTAAAGGAGGTTTCATTTCGTTCAAAGGACTCTAGACATATAAGTGAAGTGGTACAGCAGATTAAAACCCTACGTCGGCAGGTTACTTCTAGAGAATCTGAGAGAGCTGAGAGGGCGACCTTAGTTAGTCAGGAAAAGCTTCAGCTATCTTCTACCAAATTCAAGCCAATAAAATTGTTAGATCTATGGGTTCGTCCTCCTTTTGGTGGTCGTGGAAGAAAATTGACTGGCTCACTTGAAGCCCACGCAAATGGCTTTCGCTATTCAACTTCACGGCCTGATGAACGTGTTGATGTAATGTTTGGTAACATCAAGCATGCATTCTTTCAGCCAGCAGAGAAGGAAATGATTACTCTCGTGCACTTTCATTTGCATAATCACATAATGGTGGGGAACAAAAAGACCAAGGATGTGCAATTTTATATTGAGGTGATTGATGTGGTCCAGACAATTGGAGGGGGGAAAAGATCAGCCTATGACCCTGACGAGATTGAGGAGGAACAACGTGAGAGGGATCGGAAGAATAAAATTAACATGGACTTCCAGAACTTTGTGAACCGGGTGAATGATGTATGGGGCCAACCTCAATTTAAAGCACTTGACCTTGAGTTTGATCAGCCTTTAAGAGAGCTTGGGTTCCATGGGGTTCCCCATAAAGTTTCAGCCTTCATAGTTCCGACATCGAGTTGCTTGGTTGAGCTGATAGAGACTCCTTGTGTGGTTATAACTCTGAGTGAGATTGAAATAGTTAACCTGGAGAGAGTTGGCCTTGGACAGAAGAATTTTGATATGACTGTTGTCTTCAAGGACTTCAAACGGGATGTCCTACGGATAGACTCTATCCCCTCTACGTCACTAGATGGCATAAAGGAGTGGCTAAACACGACTGACCTCAAGTATTATGAGAGTAGATTAAATCTGAACTGGCGGCCTATACTGAAAACTATCACTGATGATCCGGAAAAATTCATAGAGGATGGTGGGTGGGAATTTTTAAACATGGAAGTTAGTGATTCAGATTCTGAAAACTCAGTGGACTCGGACCAAGGGTATGTGCCTTCAGATGTGCAATCTGATTCAGGTTCCGATGATGAAGATGATGACAGTGAGTCTTTGGTGGAGTCCGAGGATGATGAGGAAGAGGACTCTGAGGAAGATTCAGAGGAGGAAGAAGGAAAGACATGGGAAGAGTTGGAGAGAGAAGCTAGTTATGCTGACAGGGAGAAGGGGAATGATTCAGATAGCGAAGAGGAGAGAAAAAGAAGGAAGATCAAGGCACTTGGTAAGTCTCGAGAGCCAGCTCGACCACCCACTCGACCACCAGCTCGACTGCCAGCTCGACCACCGGCTCGACCCCCGGCTCGACCGCCGGCTCGACCCCCAGCTCGACCGCTAGTTCGACCACCTGATAGAAGAAATGTGAGTGGCAGTCTTCCCAAGAGGCCCAAACTAAGGTGACCAAAGGTGTCTATACCCCTATGCTTTATTAAACTAGCACCTGCAGCATCTACAGATAATAGTTGCACTAGCCAGAATAATCTCTTGCAGGGAAGCAGATGTTTTGGAATTTTCTCCTTTTTGTTTTTTTGGTGGTGTTTTTTTATATGCATGTTGGACAAACTGGTTGAAATTATACTCTTTACTTGTAAAGTAGCTTTGAAACTCAGGGTCATAACCAATTGTTTACTTGTAAAATAGTGGAATTAGAAATCAGAGAGAAATGTTTTCATATCTTTTTTCTGCCTTTTGTTTTTAACTTGAATGTCCCTCTAGAATCGTTTCCATTTCATCAATTAGAATGTGTAAAGCTGTTTTTGGATCTTCAAATTCCACATCCACTCTTTGGTTTCCTCCAATGTCACTGATGTCAATGGAGGGAATATTAACCACATATGGCCAAAATGGCGAGTGCTATTCAATTGATGGTGATGGGCATGTTGTGTGTAAACCTGCTCAATTTCATATCAGCATGTTATTGGTTGCCATTGTGTGGAGCTTTCTTCTGTTTTGAAAGTAGTTCGTTTATCTTATTTAGCTACAGTTTTATTGCATATCTCGATCCATGTATCATCCACCATGAAATTGTCTATTTCGCTATGCTAAACAGGAAATAGCAAGGTGCATGTT
The DNA here is from genome assembly GCF_000002775.5 of Populus trichocarpa. NCBI lineage: Eukaryota > Viridiplantae > Streptophyta > Magnoliopsida > Malpighiales > Salicaceae > Populus > Populus trichocarpa. The sequence continues at coordinate 398,443 of NC_037289.2, read as the reverse complement.
TTCGGAGGTGGGTATGGCTTTATTTGTTCAAGGCTTTTTTTCCTCAGTTTTCTCTTTGTTTATATGGGATGATTAAAGTGTTACTTTCTTTTATGGTTTACCATTTCCATGATTATGAATCGCTGTATCTCTTAGCTTGGAT